>NC_143555.1:137099137-137251551 GCF_054136105.1 Typopeltis vanoorti
TACCTTTGATATACGGCAAGGATATGGTGTATACAAGAGTGGTCTGAAAAGTTCTCAGTTTTGACCACAGATGGCAACACTATCGACAAGAGACTTTTTTTTTTTTTCTAAGTTGGTACAACTGCCATAAGATTCCATGTGAAATTGCATGTCGTTCTATCAAGTAGTTTGTTTTATACAACTGTCTGAAGCAAAAGTGTTGTCTGTATCCCTTGAAATGAATAAAATTGAGTATTGTGCAGTTATAAAATTCTTTGTAAAAGAAGGGTTTAACGGCAAAAGAAATTAATTCAAAGTTCATAAAAGTTTATGGGCACTCTTCTTCTTCGTTTTCGACAATTACGAAATGGACTGCTGAGTTTAAACATGGCCATACCAGTCTTCAAGATGATCCACATGAAGGACATCCAAAACGTGTAACAACACCAGAAATCATTGATCAAGTGCACTATGTGGTATTGAATGACCGGCAAGTCAAAGTGCCTGAAATTGCTGAGACTATAGGCATTTCAAAAGAACATGTAGGATATATTTTGCATGGAGAATTGCAAATGAAAAAGCTTTGCTCAAGATGGGTGCTGCACTTGCTCACAGCAGATCAAAAACGCACTCGCATGAAAATCTTTGAACAGTGCTTGGGGCATTTTAACAAGAATAAAACTGATTTTGTGTGTTGATTTATTATTATGGATAAGACTTGGATTCACCATTACACACCAGAATCCAAACAGCAGTCAAAACAGTGGACAGAAGCCGGTTGTTCAGCACCAAAAAAGACAAAGTCAGTTCCATCAGCAGGAAAAGTCATGGCATCGGTGTTTTGGGATTTTGTTTATTAATTATCTTGAAAAGGGTAAAGCAATAACCAGAGAATATTATTCCGATCTTTTAACCAGATTAGACGAAAAATCCGCGAGAAAAGATCTGGTTTGCAGAAGGAAAAAATCATCTTTCATCAGGACAATGCACCTGTCCACAAAGGTGTTTTGGCAATGGGAAAATAAGGGATCTGTACTATGAATTGTTGGAGCATCCACCCTATTCCACAGATTTGGCTCCATCTGACTTCTATCTCTTCCCAAAATTAAAACTCTTCTTCACTGGTCAGCATTTTTCTTCGAATCAAGAGGTGATTACAGCTGTAGAAGGGTATTTTGTAGATCTTACTGAGAACCACTACAGGGACAGGATAATGGCACTGGAGCATCACTGGAATAAATGTATTAGTCTTAAGGGAGATTATGTTGAAAAATAAAAATAATTTTGAAATTATAAATTTGTTTTTTCATTGTTAGGCCGAGACTTTTCAGACCACCCTTGCATATAGTCTAGTTGGGAGAAGGGGTTCTTCTTTTAGGTCTTTTTTTTGCTGTAACTGTTCTGTTATTGCCGACACTTTTTATGAACAAAAAGAAAAGTATACATGGAGATCTCCCAATGGTACACATACTAATCAAATATATTTTATTATGATCAGACCACAGACCTGTGAGAATTACAATATAAAGTGTTAAAAAAAAAGATAACAGATTTAGAATATTCAGGTGAGATACAGATAAATTAATAACAGTAACAGCAGGATTTTATTTCAGAATAATATAGCAGAGTATACTGAAAAGAAAGAAGACCCCCCAACAAATGGATCAAGATAAAAGAAGCAATATTGACTGCAGCAGAAAAATGTATTGGAAAAACAAAGAGCAAATTTTAAAAAGACATGGATGACTGAAGAGATACTAGAACTAATTGATAAAAGAAAAACCTAGAAAAATAACACCAATGGAAATGAAGAATATAAAAAATTAGATAGACAAATAAAAAATAAATGTAGAGAAGGAAAACATGGATGGATCAATAATAATTGCTTAGAAGTAGAGAAATTAGATAAAGAAAATAAAATTGTCGAGTTAAATTCAAAATTAAACTTTCTTATTTAAAAGATGAGAATGTTATTATAAACCCAGAAGACAAGATACAAAGATTGAAGGAATATCTAACAGAACTGTATAATGACCACAGGTCTGGCAAACTTATGATCAGTCTTCATTCAAATAATCCAGGTATACCTAAAGAAGAAATAGTAAGCACAATAAAAGAATTACATAATGATAAAATGACAGGATGTGATGGAATATCATCAGCTGAGTTAAGAGATAGAGGAAAAGGAACAGTTTTTTTAATTGAAATAATACAGAATATATATGATACAGGTGTACTACCATAAAATCTATTTGCAGTCCAATATAAAGATTTTAGAACATATCCCATGCTTCAAAAATACTACTGAAAATAATAAAAATAGAATGTCTTCTAGAATTAAATTACATATAAACAAACAACAAAAAGATGCTAGGAAAAAGTACAATTAACAACATATGAATTAAAGACTGTTATTGAAAGATCAATAGAAATAAATAATAACATATCTATGCTTTATAGACTTTCAAAAAAGCATTTGACACAGTAAGCCGTGCAATGTTAATAGAAATATTAAAAGACATTCAAATTGATACAAAAGACCTCAGAATAATAATAACAGAATTATACTGGAATCAGAAGACACAAATTACAAATGAAATTAATAATGATACAATAGATATCAAAAGAGGAGTGAGACAAGGGTAAGGGTGTATAATATCACCTATATGTTTCAATAGACATGTTTCAATCTGACACTAGACGTTAGTGTAACCCACGTGGTTGGGCTTAGTATTGTGTGATATTTGTATTTATGTTACATTAGTTTTTTTTTGTAATCCCTGAAGATGTCTCAGTGACTGAGACGAAATATAGGAAGTATTAAATTCTGTTTTAATCCTTTCTGAGTGCTGTATACAATTCATTAAGCCTCCAACACAATATCCTCACAGCACTTAAGCCTCTATACACGGATAGCAGGTCTATGGAATGAGCCTTATGAGAACAGGTTGAAGATTTGTGGGTTAAAGAAACTTGTTGGCAGGCAGAAAAGGAGTAATATGATGGAGACATACTACTGAAGGGTTTTTACAAGATTAATACACAGGAAATTTTTCCCAAATAGTTCTGGTGGTCTGGTGGTGGTGGTGGTGGGAGAACCAAGGGCTATCCTTGGAAAATGAGCAAGAGTGTAGTCAGCAGGGAATGTCAGGGCTACATTTTTTTTTTTGCTTAGAATGGTAAATGAGTGGAAGAGGTTGCCAGATTCTCTTGTTGGTGCCATGACTTCAAAGCAAAGTATGATAGACACTGTGTAAATGTTGGTTAGTGCTTGGCATGATGTTAAGAGTCTCCCTTGATGATCTAAAGACTCCATGAAGTAGCCCATAATTCGTGTGTAATAATAATAATCTGATGACACAATTTTTAAAACAGCAAGCACATTGTTATTAATGCTGTTGACTTCTCGTATACAGCACAGGTTTTTACAAGTAATTAAATTTGAGGTGTCTACAAAATGGCAATCATGTCTCCTTTTGAAAATATTCAGGCATATTTTGTCATTTAGTATTCTAAAATTTCAATCAGTAAATTTTAATAAATTATTTATTAGTATTAAAGATTGGTTATGAGTTTCTCCATTTCCACATTATTCTGAAGATATTTTAATCTGTATTTATGATTTGGAAAAGGAAAAACTGAATAAAGGTAGGAATAATGCTTACCACTACTCCCTCAAGGCACACTGAAGTAATTAGCAAAAAAATTATTCATCGAAACTTGAAACCTTCAAGTGCAATTTATTTCATACTGTATCCCAGTATGGTAACATGCCAGTTATCAGCCTTTCTGTCTTCCAAACACTCCATCCTTCTAATAAAATATGAATTATGTCAAAATGAATAAAAATAGAAATGGGGGAAGCAAGGCCAATAACTGATATGCCATTATCTATTGCACTTCATCTTACCACATTTTTATTCCTCTTTTGTATATGCAAATAACTAGGGCTTGAGACAATTTTTGGTGTTAATTCCTACTGACTTTTTGATCAATAAGTCAGTAGGAATTCCAAAGTAATCAGTAGTAGTGCTGCATTTGTGTGTTGTTAAAAAATATTTTGTTTAGAAAGTTGTTTTTTATTGAACAAACACATTCTAGTTTGCCAACTAGAACAGTCTGCAGCTACTTGCAGCTGCCAAAATCTACAAGCCACTTGTGAGCAGGCAGGTGTATCTGCTGAGGCCTGAAATAACTAAGCTTTAAAATGAAAGATGGCACTCTTATACTATTAATAATTCATGCCATTATAAAATACTACTAACCATGTATGTGCTGTAGGTAAATTTCCAGATGTTGGTGCTGCTGTTATATGGAATTTTGGATTGAGTTCTGCAAATCCACCAGGTGGGAGCTGTGAACAGCCTGTTGTAAACTGAAGAAGTCTTGCCATTTCCTCTTCTGAGAAGTTAGATATAGCTGTCCAGAACCAATCCAATACCTAACAAGTATTTTTCAAATTATAACTTTAATATTTTATCTGCAAAGGTATTTAATCTAATTCAGCATTTTTATTCACACATATAGTAAGCAACATTTTTGTAGAAACAGATAATTTATTAAAATTTAAATTTACCTTGTGCCGCTGGCACAGCTAACTCACTACAGCAAACAATGTTATACTGAACACACTCACTGTAACAAATTACAAAAGTCCCAGCCAAAGCTCACATAGCATCTAAGTTACTCCAAAGAAATAAACTGTAGCAAACCTCATCATCACTTTCCTGAGATAACTTTCCAGTATAAAACTATTCCTTTACTCTGAACAAGTTTGCTATAGTGAGAGAGTTCTATTAAAATTTTATCATTAATCTATACAGATTTTGAAAGTCATATTATACTGAATTACTTATAGATTTAAATAAATACATTATCCTGGCAAAAGTTATGGGCACATGTAGATGTAAACAGATATAAAGAAAATGTGTTTATTAACAGAAATTAATAATGTGCTGTTCTACTATTAGTCATAATAATGGTTTCAGTGCAACATAAAGACTTCTACTAATTTCTGACAGAAATATAGTGGAACTATGTTCCTCACCTCCTTAGAAGGATTAATAAGTTCTAATGAAAAGGGCTTTCTTGGCCAAGTCCTAATTCTGCAATCCATAGCTATTCTATTGATGCCCACTATAATGTTTTGATGTTCTTTTTTAGACCATGTGTATTGGAACAAAGCTCTGAAAGATGTAAGAGCCAGTGCAATAAAATTACCACACTGTAGGGGACCCAGCAGTCATAATTCATTCTGCTTTATGACCAGTCATTTATGGAATGATGCATCCCTGATTGTGCTATTTGTATGTTATTACACTGTCACCTCCAAACTTCATCACTAGAACAATATATTCACTTAAAAAAAATCCACCATTTTCCATATCTAATCAAATCATAAGAATAGGGCAGCACAGATTATGATTTGTCGCAGTGTTACCTTGAACTTCCATTTCTTCAGCACAATGCCTAATGTGGACTACTGTGGAAAAATTGTCAGAGATCCCTATATGATCTCTGACAATTTTTTGATCTCTGAACTCTTTCGGTGTACTCATCATGCATTCATCACACAAAAAATTAAAATTATTTCCATGAGAACTGGTAATTTCCTTTATGGATCACAAACTTTGCATGCTATGACATTTGGTAGGACAGTGCGCATTAAAAATCAGATTCAGATTAAATTCACATATTTCAGATTTAAACATTAATGAAAATATAACAATTTTTTGCTATTAAATTATTATATTCCATGTCTTACTTTTCTGAACTCATAAGAAGATCCACTGACTGCATGATTTCCTTTAAAGTCAGCTATGCTATACTGACCAGTACCACACATAAGTAACTGAGGGGGAAACAAAAAATAATAGTAAGAATTAAAATGTTAACACACACATATATATATCCAGTTTGAATTAATGCTGCTAAAATATACATTTAAGAGAATGCAGTAAAAAAATGAGAAATGAATATTAACTTTCCAAAGTGAAAGGGCCTTGTAAATAATGTTAACTAAGTTAGTAGAAATGGATTCCAATAAATTTATAGGGTTTTTTTTTTTTTTTTTTTAAATATTATGAAGCTATTCCAATGAGCAATCAAAAATGGATACAATACTGGAGAGTGTTGTATCATCATGGCATGATCATTAGGCACCTGATGGACAGGTAAAAACTGTTAAAAATTTTTCTGGAAATGTTTTCCATTTTAAAAATTCAACAGTTGCATAGCACTTGTTATCATCCTTCCAGAGATGGAAGGAGTTTAAAAATATATTCCAATACATATATGCATTTTCTACTGTTTCTAGATATCAAGAAAATATTCCTATTACAGTATACTGATGGACAAAGGAGCAAATGTTCGAATGGATTTTCAATTATTACCCTTCAGTATGGCTTAATGGCATCATAAGTTTGACTTTGTTGGCTATGAAGCCTTAACCCACACATACAGAAGACAATCCTTCAATTACGTGGTTTGTGAAAGGAATCAAAATTTATTTCAATGCTTACCATAGTTCTGTTGTAATACCCTTACTTGTCAACTCCATGAGAATTACACTCGTGAATGCAAAACTCCAAATGCATCACGTTGAAATGTGGTCAAGCACACCAAACAAGTTTACCATTGATAAAAACATTCAAGTGTACCCTTTTAAAAAGCCAGGATATTTCAAGAAACATAAAAATTTGCCAGAGTTTGTGTCATGTTAATTATGAAACCCAACACACTGATAGATATCTATAAAAAGTTATGTCAGCAGGTTATCACAGCATCTTGCTGGGAAAACTTAACATTATGTCAAAAGAATCAGCAAACTTAAAATCAAATTTGCTGAGAAAAATAAAAATATACATGTACATGACTCTGACAATTATGATATGAATATCAAAGCCAGTCTACTATGATAAAAATTTTAAGTTTTTCATCAAGAAACTGATTCTGAGTGCATAAATGGATTGGGAGCAACTTTATGCTCAGTCTTGGTTGGTCCCATGGACTGTGATCACTTCATAAGAGAACTTGCATTAAACATGAATAAGATTTTAGTATACTGTGGCATGTCACGTTAGTCACTCATTATAAAGTGTGGAGTCAGAGGAAGAGTCTAGAATCCAAAAACATGCTTCTTTCCACTTTTATTTACTGTTAACACTTCTGGCAGGATGACTTGATTGGACCTGTGGTCCCTTATTTCTTTGTAAACCCTTTAAAGGGATAAGGGACCACAGGTCCACATTGCTGAATTAAGGATGTTTATTGAGCACTCGGCTCACCCATTATGGGCTACTGGCAGTAGTTTTTTTTTTTTTTTTTTGGGGGGGGGGGGGGGAATTTGTCCCAAGATATGTTTGTTATAGTCTACTGCTAGGTTGCGGACCATAAAGGAGACTTGAGAAATATTACTGAGCCTTTGGTTCACTCATTTTCAGTTTCTGGCAGTGGGCTTAAAAATGCTTATCTGCTCAGTATGGTTTTTAGGACCATACTGACCTGATTTCTGGATTAATGGGTTAGGGTGGGTGACAGCATTTGAAAGAATTTTGCAACCCTTTCGCATAAGAAAGTTTCATCTTAGGGATACTTGCTTCTTGGTGAAATTGTACATCTCTGACAAAATATGTGTTGAATGTTATTTGTAAACATTTGTTGTTGGATTATCTGTTGTTTGTTAACATCTGAATCTTGCAGGTGAATCCAGGTGGGTGAACTATAAGTCAGAACTGGTTTGATCAGTTTCTCATATAGTAGTTTAAGTTCCATGCTTAGCTGGGTATGCCAGTTGAGTAACTGGTATAGCTGCCTATTGCATGGGCAAACGATGACGAGTCATGAAGCAAAGCCCTTTACCTAGTTGCATTCTTAAGTATTTGGCTACTGGATGCCATGGAACTGATTTGCAAACATTATTACTTCACCCTTCAGGAACACTCATACTCTTATAAACAGTGCTACAGTGCTCTTGTCTGTGTTGACATCAATTCATATTTTGTGAACTATTTTGTTCTAGTTCCAAGATTGTGTTTTTCAGTTGTTAATCTAGGTCAGAGGGAGCACATCATTATTGCAGCATTATCTGCATATAGGGTCATTGCGGAATGTCAGTTATATAGATGGTGAAGAGCAGGGGGAAATAATAGAGCCGTAAGGAAAACACCTGCTGTGATTTTGCTTTCAGACAATCTAATTCCCTGCAGCTTTAATTAGAGTTTGCGATTGCTGAGGTCAAATTTAGTAAGTTTGACCAATCCTAGTAGGAATTTGGCATCTAGGGGTTTGAAAAGAAGCACATTGTGCTATGGTTAAATGCTTTGGCAACATTCAGAAAGATTGTCCCTGTGTGATGCTTATCGATATTTTCTATGACTGTGACAACCTGTTGTTTGATGGAGTGTTTTTCCTGGAATTCAAACCTACATTACACTTATTTGGTATTGATGCATGATATTTTGGACACGATATCAAGGACATCAGGAAGTCCTGCAACACTGTAGTATGCGAGTTCTGGAGGTCCTAGAATCATGATGTTCCTGGCAGTACCTAAGTCGTTGAGAGCGCTACCATTTCAGTTTGTAGTTCTGCTGTTCCAAGCTGTGTGCTTGGGTTCAGGTCTTCTGCTACTAAAACAGCATGGTTTGTGTCTAGAATTTCAGTTAAGTCTGCCTGATTGTTTGGAGAGTTATATATAGAATATGTTTCCAGAGGATCTGCATTTGCAGTTTATATCAGTTTCTGGCCAGGGTGTCAGCTAGCCCAACGGCAAGTGGGTCCCTGATGAAGTGGATCCACTACAGTGCATTTGATAAACTGTGATAAAATCGCATTTCATCAAATATGATAAACGAAAGAATTAGTCGTGAAGTTTCTCAAGCAAAAGATTATTCTATTCAAGTTGATTCAACACAAGATAATTCACCCATCAATCAGTTTAGCATTATTATTCAGTATGCGCTTAAAGGTGTTATCTGTGAGTGACTACTTTCAGTTGTGCCAAGTAATGATGATATAAGGACAGGGACTTTTTGATCTATTGACTGAAACATTACAGCATCTTAAAATTGATCCCAAAAAATGTTTATCTGATAGTACAGATGGAGTTGCAAACTACTATGGCCAGTATAACGGTTTATGAAGTAACATTACTGATGTGGCTGATCAACATGTTCATATATGGTGCTATGCCCATGTCTTGAATTTGGTGATAACTGAAACAACAAAATGTTGCATGCCTGCAGTTTCGTTTTTCAATTTGCTCCAGAATTTAGCAACTTTTGGGAAAACATCATACATGAGAATGGCTGTATGGTTAGAAGTTGTTGGAAAACATCTAGGACAAGAAAAAATGAAACAAAGCTAATTGGTGCGACAAGATGGTCAGGAAAATCCAATGCAGCAACAACTACATTTGGACATTTTGATGATGCCACTGTCAGGACTTTTGTAAATTTATTGACATGCTTATCAATGATACAAGATTCAGACAAGTCTGATGCAAAAAACAGATGCAAATGTTTTACTTCAAAGTCTTCTAAAAGTTTGAAACAATTTTGACAGCATTTACTTGTATATATTTGAAACTACAGCTCATTATCAAGTTATTTACAGACAAGTGGTTTAGATATGTTTACTGCATGGAGTTTAATAGATTCAGCTACAACAAAGTTGAAGGAACAGACAAGAACATTTGATAACGTTCACAGCAAGGCATTGAAATTTGTAAATAAATGTAATGACAAGATTTCACAGTTGAATATGGATGAAAATCAAACATTGGAAATCAACTCTTTGCGCATTGCCAGTTAAGAGGCAAAGGAGGAAGAAGAAAATGGCTGATGAGCTAATAGATGATGAAGGAAATTCCTCAGATTCTCTAGCTGATTTTCAAGTAAATGTGTTTAACCTAATAATGGACCGCATTGTCCAGTCACTACATTCATGCTTTGTACAACACAAAAAGTTTTATAAAGATTTATCCTGCTTGGACCCAGCAAAGTTTAAAACTATTGCAGAGAAGGGCCTTGAAGATGAAGCATTGGAAGATATTATTAAACTGTCTCCACAAATCAGCAAAGATCAAGTAATATTGGAATTGTATTCTTTTGCTTTGAACTTTGATATATTAAAGCTATTGCTTAATGATGGTGAGAATATGGATATTTGCAACAAGTGTAAAATTTGTAGCACTTGCCCATCGCATGTACTAAAAATTCTGCTATCCAACAGACTTCATGACAAGGTATATGATAACCTTTATGAAGTCATCTGCATACTATCAGTTACTCAAGTCTAATGTGAGAGAACATTTTCAAAGCTAACGATCACAAAGACAAGGCTAAGAAATTCACTGTCTGAGGAGAACTTGGAATCATACATGTCTGATATCCATTGAAAAGGAATTGTTAAATGAATTGGATGTAGAAGCAATTGACAGATTCGCATAATCATCTAGTGAATTCAAACCATTGCTCTTAATATAGTGGACTGCATGAAATATGCTTTTGAACTACCTGTTAATGTGTAAAATGTTCAGTACAAGCAAACTATTTAATTTAAAAAAAAAATTTTTAATTCAATTATAACAATCTGTATTTACATTTAGTATCTACTGTATACTGCCAGTAATATGTACAATATATGTACACTGTAATTACTAAAATATACATTTATTTTACAAAAATATTAATTGCACCTTTTTTCCAGATGTATTTTTTGAAAATTTTATTTATTTCTTATAAAAATTAAATGATAGCCTTATGGTTGTGGATGCCCCCCCCCCTTTGTCTCCTGGCAACCAATATTTTTAGACCCAGTCCACCTCCATATGGAATATGTTTCCAGAGGATCTGCATTTGCAGTTTATATCAGTTTCTATGCAAGAGCAGTTGCATACAAACTGAACATTGGCATGCCAACAAACACTGCAGACTACACTAGTGCAAATGAGCTATTAGCAAAAGAACTATAGACTACATCAGTACTATTGTAACCGGTCTCAGAGCATTAGAAGGCCATGTGGAACTAAGAACAGCAGATGTCTAGGAATGCCTAAGTGCATTATTCCAACTGTGTTTGATGGCAAAGTTGTAACAGTATGGAGGAAGTTCTCCTGCTGTGGACTTGGACCTTCCTTTGATTGTCATACTACAAGAATGAATGCTAATGGATATATGTGCACTTCTGCATGATGCAATGTTTTTACTCTGATAGCAATTTTACAGGACAGTCCCATTTCTCTTTCAACATAATAATGCACTAGGACATGGCTTGAGTCAAATGATGTGGAAAAACTTGACTGACCTGCACCTAATCATGATTTTGTTGAATAATCATGACAGTGTTCAACAACAGTATATGGCATAGTTTGGTGGTCAAACTATTTCTGTGGTTCCTGCCAGTTTGCTGTAGTAGATCAAATATAAAGACCTGTAATCTGGTGGTCCAGAATATTCTAGCTATCTTCATTACATACCTAGTTGTAATGCTTACATGGTCCAAAATATCTGATTCATTATCACAAGCTAGAGGAGAATATTGAGTATGAAGATACATGTAAGCATTACAACTAGGTATGTAATGAAGATAGCTAGAATATTCTGGACTATCAGATTACAGGTCTTTATATTTGATCTACTACAGCAAACTGGCAGGAACCACAGAAATAGTTTGTTATAGTGGATAGCTAGCTAAAGTAAATTTTATTTAAAATAGCATTATATCTACAGAGCTTCGGTTGGGACTTTGTACGGTAGTTGGCTATACTGCTATATATAGCAGAATCAACCAGAGTATAAATACAGACATACTTATTGAGCTCACAGAACTCAAAAAATAACTTTCAGATTTGTAAAACTATTATGTAGAATAGTTACTATGGAAGGCAGGCTATCAAAGTGATCTGGTAGTACTGACATCAAATAATAGTAAAACCATATGTTACATCCTGAATGAAGAACTTAAAAAAAAATAATATTTCATTCAGGATTTAACAAGTCAAAAGAATCAGCTGAGAGAAGAACTTGTACTCGAGCAGAAAGAATAAAATATTAACTGTAAATAGAGATAGAATTATCTCTTTATGTAGAATTGTAAAACTTAATGTTAACCATTCAAAGTCATGTCAAGAACTTTGTGTATAATTGTTATATTAAGACTTTCTGCATACAATGAATGGATAAATAAGGTGTAAACAATAGTCCAAAGGTCACAAGCAGGCCGGAGGCATTTGTCATTTTTGGAAAACTATGCACATTCGCTTCCCAGAAGACGCTACCCGAGAATACGCGATGTGCCAAATTGCCGCAGGCAAAAAAAAAGTCGCAGCAAGAAGAGGGCGCTAGAGGTGAGAAAAGAAGGGAGAATAAAAAGGGTTTGCACCTCTCTCTCTCTCTCTTTTATTGGTTCTGCTTGATGTTTGTTCGTCCTCTCCCATGGACCGGAGGTTCCTGATCGATTCCAGGCGGTAGTACAATGTCAGACAGCGAGCTCTTTCCCTTTGATGTTCGTAATTCTGGACGGCGCTAAGCATGAGATGTTGGCATATGCTGTCTTCGCTCCTTCACTTAAAGCTTCGACGGAATAGAATTGCAGACGTTCCCTAGGAACCGGCAGTACTGACGAGGAAGAACCAGAAAAACGTGGACACAACGCCAGGTGCAGAGCAAAGCTTAATCAGAAATCAGACGACCATATTAACTCACCACGTGGGCATATGCTTATGGAAGTACCGAGTCGTAATTTTGACAAAGAAGGACGATTCAGACGGACCTGGAAATCCTGCCCCACGAATGGTAAAGTACAAAATTTGTTGTATATTACCCAGTTAATTAAGAGGAAAGAAAATTGCAATGTAATGATCAAGTATGGACAGTACTAGAGACTTTAAGTGATTATTTAGCAGTGGCTGTTTTCCATAAGACAAATTATCTGGAATGATTATAGATGTTTGTGACAAGTTTAATGTGAGAGATGAACATAGACAGAATATTGATTAGAAGTATATAGTGTGTGTGTATTGTATGCGTTTAATGTTTAACTTAAGAAGAAGGATTTATTGCTCATGTACTAGAGTGCTTAATTGCTTGATATAGTCTGACTTAGCATGACATTGATTTAGTTAAACGTGTTTCATAATTAGTTGTATATGTGCTGCATGCATTCAAGCAAAACAGAAATTGTGGGAGCTGAGTGTTTTTCATTAGGAAGTATCATTCCAGTTGTCTCTAATTGCACTAATTATTGCTAAGTATAGGACATTAGACTGTAAATGTCTCTGTGCTGTATTGAATGATACAATAAAACTGCTTGTTTTTCTTGCTTCTGCAGTATAGCATCTGTTGAGGTTGGAATGTTTTTCACAGTATAGGAACATTTTTATTCCAGTTTTTGGAAATAGATGTATTAAAAGTTAACCATTTCTGAATAAAAATGAATGCTTCTATGTATTATAAGAAGTAGTTCTACATACATTTCAAATATGCTAATATTTTGTTATCTATTATTGATAAGACAGAAGAACCACTTGCAAAAAAGTAACAAAAGAAAGTAGGATTTGTGAAAGGGCAGATAATTCTGATAATGTTCAGAAATTAATATATCCCATTACTATATGAAATGTATATTGATCCTAACTAAACAAAGGAAAATAATTACAAAACCATGTGAAATATACATAAAACAGAGAAATAAATACATATAACAAGCACAACAAGATGCATTTATTGCTCATTCAACCAGTATGTATTCCTGCCATGCCTAAATGAAATCACCTGATCAACATTATTAGTTCATTGGATTAGCCCCCCCTCCTTCCTTATATACTACCTACCAATAATTGTCCAGACACTTTATCAATTTAGAATGGATACCAGCAGGTAAACCCTAATATTGGATATGTTCACCTTTGGCTTTGATCACCTCTGCACCCTTCAAGGGAGGTTTTCCACCAATGTGCAACAAACGTCAGGTGGAATTGTCTCCATTCCTCCATCAAAGCAACACTGAGTTCAGCAACAGATCGAGAACGTGCTGCTCAGGACCTCAAGTCTAAACTTCCAATTTGTCCCACAGGTGTTCGATGGGATTGAGGTCAGGACTCTGCACATGCCAGGGCAGTCACTTAACACCCATCTCTTCATGCCATTCCATAACAACTGCAGCTTTGTGGCATGGGATATTGTTGTCTTGATTTTTATGGGTCCGTTCCATAAAAACTCCAGTGTAGGCAGCACCTGATTATCCAGAATATCAAGGTATTTAGCTGTGTTAATGGAACCATGGACAATGACCAGTGATCACATCCCCAAACCAGCTGAATGCACCCCACACCATTACTCCTCCACCACCAAACTTTACTGTGGGTACAATACACTGTGGTAACAAGCATTCACTAGGCTGCCTCCACACCCACATCCTGCCATCAGACTGGAAACAAGTGAATCTTGTTTCTTTGCTCCAGAGTACTGTTTTTCACTGGTCAATTGTCCAGTTGACACACTCACACTCTTTGCACCAGGTAAGATAAGCTGCCTTGTTCAGTGTTGTGATGATCAACTTGTGTGCTACTGCTCTTTCATGGAAAAGCAGTAAGTGGAGTTCTTTTCATACAGTATTAGGGCTCACCAGGTGTTACTGGCACTCTGGAAGTCATCACAGATGGTCTGTACCAATTGTAGCCAGTTTTTGCATGCCACCCATTTTAACACTCTCCTGTCCTTGTCGGTCATTTTTGGTGGCCACCCTAGGTGTCTTCTTCACTAGTGATGCCAGAATGTCTCTATTTGTTGATCACATCACCAACCATTGATTTTGGATGCTCCAGTTGAGCAGTAATGGCACGTATGGACATGTCACCAATGTGACAGCCCATGATGGCACCTCTCTCAAAGTCACTGAGTTCATGTCGTGTTGCCATACCAGCTGTATTCAACTGCTGCGATGAAGTACTGCTTCCTACTATCTGTACACCAGTTTTTATATTATTAAGAAACCTGGAATGGTCCATAAGTTCAAATAACAGGGGTATACAGACAATTATTGATAGATAGTGTAGTTATTTACTGAAGTACCAAATGTATCCAGCAGCTGTTTATTATTGGTAAGTTATTTATAACAACTTACCAATAATAAATTTTGCAAAAAAATATGTTTCTCTCTCATCATTAATCTTAAAAGGTACCTGTGGCATAGTAAATTAATAATGGAACATGTATAGGCCATAGTGATAACTTTAATTAAATAAATGTACAAATATTTCATGCAACCATCAATGAAATTATTATCTTTAAAGAATTATTTAATAATATTTAGTAATTAATCTTCTGGCATGCACAACAATTTTATTTGGTGATCCACCAACTGTTCTATACTTTGTATTCCATTAACTGTTTGTTTCTACTGAGGATGTACTGTTACTTTCAGTACGAAATATTTGTACCTTTATTTAATTAAAGTTATCACTGTTGTCTATACGTGTTCCATTATTAATCTTTCATCATTAGTTTAATTATGCCATCATAAATTCACATATACATGTCTAGAATTTATAGGATCACTGTTATTCGCTCCACTCAGCAATTTATAGGGCACACATATATTTTCACAAATATTAATTATTAATTCGTTTACCAGTAATGAAAGTATTTCTATCTGCATTTGTTCTTTTTCTCCTTTATATTTCCCATTCTTGAATGGCTTATTAATGATGGTTCATATATTTATAACTTTTAACAATTCAAATATACCAACTAAATACAGCCTTCTACTTCATTACCATTTTCTAATACTGTATATCGTAACCCCCCCCCCCCCAAATGCAGATTTTATTATTTATATTTTATTGTTATTTATTACAATCAAAGAACTGTCACAATACATAATGCATCTGTCAAAATGCAAGCATGAAATTTCTGCAGGGTATAGTGTTTTCTTTCATCCCAACATGAATATGTTAAAAGTCAAATCTATATAACTGGAAGGAGACCTCTACATAACCGTTTAAGAAATGCAGAAAATTGACCAGAGCTTCTGACCTAATGTCCAATCTCACCACATTGTACTGCAGCCCATCAGCATTTACTTGGATACTGAACAAATCTAGATGACTAACAATTTGAGGTTTATTCAACCAAACTGTATTTTGTACTCATTTAAACCAAAAGACAATGATTGTACAACAACATGAAGTCATGTTGACAGCATCAACCAGTTAAACATTGCCCTTGTTGTTTACATCAAGGAACCAGAGCAAACAGCGAAGAGTCAACCACTGGAACATACTCTAAATCAGTAGAATTCAAAACAGATACCATAAACAAAATAAGTATTAATGGAAAGGAAGTAGAACAGAACAAAGAATTAGAGAAGTACCACATTGACGTAATTGGTGTTACTAAAACAAAGAAGACAAAAACAGCCACAGGATTTTACTAATCATCAAGGAAAGAAGGGAGTAGTTATCATCTTCAGCACCAAACACGAAAATAATCTCCTTGAATGGCAGACAATATCAAGCAGAAGAATGTGGACAAACATCAACCAATGCCGTCTTCTTATTCCAGTTTTGCTCTTTCATACTTTTCCTATTAGCATTTTCTTTCATTTTTCATCCTACTGTGCCACATGCCAACCATGATGTTGCTCAAGCTCATGTTTTATCCCATGAAAGGGATATCCACATAAGCAGGTTATTTATCTCCTCACTGTCACCTCATTATCTATATTACCTTCAGCCACTTCTTTTATACTCTTACTGATATTTCATCCACTATCGCTCACTCCTTCCAATGCATTCTCTCTAACACATTCATTATCCTGTCCTACTTTGTTAATATAAGTTACTTCATTTTCTCACTTTTGACAACATTTCTTACACTTGCACACACAAAACAGGTTAAACTCATGAATAAGGAAGCCTTGGACATAATTTTTTTTTTTTTTTTGTACACATCGATGCCATGTAAAACATTTTTTAAACAATATCATTTATTAAAATTTGCAAACAAAGATCCATACTTAACTACACAGTCTAAAACAAATAAAATAGTACCAACAATAATTCTAAAATTATTATTAATATTTACTAGACTTCTCTGTATGCCACATGCAATATTACATGCACTGTCTTAAATGAAATTTTGATAAAATCTTTCCAATTAGTGGCAACCAATGGAAAAAAGTGTTCTGTAGAAGGACATTAATCTGAAGAGGACTAAATTACAATCCTATAAATTATTTATTCTTTATAAAAGTAGATCAATCTGAATAATTTTTTTTTAATAGATCTCATAAATATTATTACTACAAAAGATTTGGTCAATAAATTAGTTAAGTACAATGGCTGTTTTAACTGAAATAAATGAAAGTGATGATATTTGAAAACATCTTACCTCAAGTTCATTTTCATCAAAGATGAACAGCAGATTATCAGGAATGAGGTCATTAAGACCTTTTAGAAAATGCTCTACTTCTGCTTTGATGCACTTGGCTAATCGATACTGTGCTAAAGAATCCAAATACTGAAGTTTATTTTGATTAGTTACTTTTAATTGAGAACCTCCAGGTATTAGCTCAATTTCCTGATACATAAAAATCAAACAATAAAAAATGAGAAAAATAACAGAAAACACTGCATAATGCTTAAACTTATACATATATATATATATATATATATAAGCTTTTGAACAGTTTTTTGATTAAATAGTGAAAGTATTACATGTTCACCTTAATTCCTGTATTAGCAAACTCTTCTTCCACAAAATATAGTTCCATATCATCTACATCATTCTCCAATATGTATTTAATTTTAGTCATGAACAGGTCAGGATCATCTTGTTCAAAATGCTGAAAAAATATAAAACAAGTGAGTATATTGAAAAACTCATGCATAAATGAATACATATTTATTTATATTTTAGTATAATGGAGAAGGCGGTGACAATAATTATGTTTTGTCATCAAAGTATGTTGCCTAAAAATAAAACTGATCCACAACATTTGAAGTTAGCTTTCTTTTAGGCTTGCACGGTGATCCGAATGCATTTTTGAAAATTATGGAGACAACTACCGTGTTTGAATAAAAACTTTAGTTTAATATAACTAAAATCTACAATTCGACGTTTTGACCTTTATGTCAAGGTCATCTTCTGGAGCATACAAATATACACAAGAAACAAGCTATACCACAATCAAACTGGTTCGTTAAAGACACTGACCAACCGCTACCACAATTGTTGGCCTGACCTCTGGGGAAAAAAAAATAAAAAATTATACATCAACGCTAGAGTCCTATTATTTGTGTTGTCTACTATATACATATATTAACATTATTCCAGTGGCTGGAATAATGTTAATATAGTGGCTGGAATAATGTTAATATATGTATATAGTAGACAACACAAATAATAGGACTCTAGCGTTGATGTATAATTTTTTATTTTTTATTTTTTTTTCCCCACCAGAGGTTAGGCCAACAATTATGGTAGCGGATGGTCAGTGTCTTTAACGAACCAGTTTAATTGTAGTATAGCTTGTTTCTTGTGTATATTTGTAGGCTCCAGAAGATGACCTTGACATAAAGGTCGAAACGTCGAATTGTAGATTTTAGTTATATTAAACTAAAGTTTTTATTCAAACACGGTAGTTGTCTCCATAATTTTCAAAAATGCATTTGAAGTCAGCCTTTTGCCAAAATCTTAAAGCCCACATCAAAATTATCATCATTTTAACATTTCCTCTAGTATTTATCCTGTGATGGAATTTTGTCCATATACAGGACTTTCCTATTAAATGAAGACAACATCAAATTCCTGACATGTACCCTCAAAGGGTGTGCAGGATATGATAGTACTACATGAAAAATTTACATCATTACTAACTTCCTATCTACAATTTCCCTCCAAATCAGTCTGTTACTTGTCAGGACTCCAACATTATCAGATCTTATATTTCTATTGTCTAAGGCACTTTGTACCATATCAATCCACCTATATCTTGGTCTTCTTCTGGATTGTTTTCCTGCCAATCTGGCAGAGAACACTTGTTTTGCTAATCTTTCCTCACCCATTCTGTTTAAGTGACCATACCACCTGAGATTAGTTCTGCTAACGTATTCCTGGATGCTTACAATGTCAAGTTCTTTCCTAATATCCTCGTTTTTAATATGATATTGCCATTGATGCCATCTGTTCATGCCTCTAATCTTTCTCAGGACTCTCATATCTGTGGTCTGCAGTATTTGGTCAAGTGTTTTACTTCTGACCCAGCTCTTACATCTATAAGTTAAAATTGGTTTGAACACTGTCTTGTACATAGCTAATTTAGTGTTCCAACTAATTTCTCTCTTATTTCATATGAATTTATTCACTTGAATTCCTACCATACCAGGTTTGTTGATTCTGTTGTCTATTTCCATATTTAATTTACCATCTTCACTAAAAATTGAGCCAAATTAGCTGAAATGTTTTACTTGTTCCACAGGTTCTCCATTCACAACACAGTTGATATTTTCAACAATTTTGCCTATTTTCATTCTCTTGGTCTTTTTATTGCTGACCATCATACAATATCTATTACAACAGTTATTCAATTTAGTCAGAGAATCTTGCAGACTTGTAGTGGATTTATTTAGAAGTATAACATCGCCTGCATAAAGAGCTGACATTAACATCACAATTTTGATATCATGTTTAATATCACTTTCCTTCATAATGTGATCCATATAGATAAAGACTTGCATAGATCTTACCAGGAACACTCAGTAGGGATATACCTCTGTAATTCTCACATTCAATTTTTTATATCAGGGTACTATGAGAGCTCTATGCCAATCGTCTGGAATTCTTCCCTCTGTCCAGGCATTCTGAACTATGCAGTGCAGCCACTGTAAGACTTTTATACCACCATACTTCAGCATTTCTGGTCGAATATCATATACTCCTGCTGCCTTTCCACATTTCAAGCCTTTGATGGCTTTTTCTACTTCAAGTATAGATATGTATTCCTGACTGCATGCCTGGTCAGTGTTTTTTACCACTGTGCTGTCATCACTGCTTGTTTCATTTAGCAAATTTTCAAAGTAATTACTCCATACTTCAAGGATATCTTTTTCTCCCACTTTCATGTTACCTTTATCATCTCTAACTCCTTTTACAGCACTCTTTCCTCCATTCCTAAGCTTCTTCAACAACCTCCAGAATATTTTGCCACCTTCTTGATATTTATTTTCAATGTTCTTGCCAAAGTCCTCCCATGACTTTTGTTTAGCTAGTTTTACACACTGTTTAGCTTTCTTACATTTGTCTCTGTATTCTCTAAGATCACAAGCTGACTTATTTGCCAGGAACTTTTGATATGCTTTATTCTTTTCCTTCACTGCCTCTTTAACTTCCCATTTCCACCATGGAGTTATAATTTTTCTATTCTTGCAGACAACCTCACCACATGCCTCTCTAGCTGAATCAATCAGGATTTTCTTCAAGCCTTGCCACTGAATCTCCAAAGTTTGGTTCCTGTTCTCAAACTCTTTCATTTTCCCTTCAATAATCTTTGTGTATTTTAGTCTAGAGTTCACATCTGAGAGCTGCTCAACTTTTATTCGCTTTAAAACTTTCTTACATGTCATTCTTTTCAATATGAAATTCAATTTTATCCTGCTCAAGACTAAATAGTGATCACTTCAAATTTCAAATCCTCTGTACACCCTGGTGTCCTGCACCAGGGAGAAAACATCACTATCAACAATAACTTAGTCAATGAGACTTTTCTTATTCCTTGCCTCTTCTCTCCATGTGAATTTGTGCACATTTTTATGTTGGAACATGGTGTCAGTAATAACCAGTCTATGTTCTGAGCAGAAATCCAACAGGTATTCGACATTATTATTAGCTTTGCTCTTTTCTCCAAATTTTCCCAAAACATTTTTGTATGTCTGACAATCACTTCCTACTCTGCTATTTAGAATCCCAACAAGGACCAACTTTTCCTTTTTCATTGTGTCAGTAGCTTTCTCTAGAACCTCAAAAAATTCCTCCACTTCTACCTTAGTAGAACCTTCTGTGGGATCATAGGCACAAATAAGTCTCATTGTCCAGTTTCCCCATTCTGATATTTGCCCAAATTACTCTAGTTGACACTGCCTGCCGTTCAAGAAGATGAATGGTAGGCAGTGTCAGCAGTGATGGGCCTCATATTTTGTATTGAATACTATGGCTACTCCTTCTTTTCCTTGATTGTCATTGCCTGAATATAACATTTTGTATTTATTGCTCAGAAAGATGTCAAAATTTTTTGTCTTTTTTGTTTCAGTCACCCCTATTATATCGATCTGGTACTTATCTAATTCCTCCGCTAGCGCCATTTCTTTGCCATTCAGGCTTCTTATGTTGATAGTACCGATCTTTAACTCTGGCAAGGTTGTGTTGGGGTGTATTTTCAGATTTGTTCCAGTAGCTGACTTTTCACTGTTTGCCCTGGTTCCCTGGAGAAAACAATGGGTCCTTGTTTAACTGGGCAACACCCCAGCCGGCATGAAATTTTGTCATGTTATACAATCATTTTGTATTTTGGTTTAACCCATAGGAACACAATTTGGTTGGCTAAATCCCAAATTGCCAGCCCATCCTCATTCGTTCAGTATCCAGGTAAATACCCAACAGGGTGCACCACGAGAAGGTCAGGATTGGACATTAGGTCAGAAGCCCTGGTCGGTTCTCCACATTCCTTTAAAGGCTATATGGAGGTCTCCTCTCAGTTTTACCGCTTTGATCCTTTAGCACCCCTGTTGTCTATTTCAATATTTAATTTACCATCTTCACTAAAAATCGTGCCTAAGTAGCTGAATTGTTTTACTTCTTCTACAGGTTCTCCGTTCAAAACACAGTTGACATTTTCAGCGATTCTACCTATTTTCATTGTCTTTATCTTTTTATTGCTGATATTCATACCATATCTACTACAACAGTTATTCAATTTATTCAGGGAATCTTGCAAACTTGTAGCGGATTTATTTAGAAGTATAACATCGTCCACATAAAGCAAAATACTGACATGAACATCTCCAATTCTGATATCATGTTTAATACCATTTTCCTTCATAATGTGATCCATATAGATAATCAATAACAGAGGGGATAATGTACATCCTTGCCTCACACCACATTTAACATTAAACAATCTTCCAGTACTTCCTTCAATTCTAACTGCTGACTTACAAATCAAATAAAGACTAAGTATTGCGTGATAAAATGTCCCATTGACACCATACAACTGTAGCATGTTGAATAGCTTCTCTCTTGGCACCTTGTCTTAAATGAACACAAATATTTATAATTCATCTGTTATTTCCTTGAATTGTAAATTATTATTTTTAGGTATCTTTCACAAAATGTACAAGCACCTGTAATAGTTTTTTTCCCCATCTCTCTCTCTCTATACATAAATTATTTTGAAACTCTAGCTGAATGGCTTTTACTTAAATTGATATTTGGAACCTTTAAAAAAACCTCTTCAGTGATTCCAAGTTTTGTTAAAAAAAACAAAACAGTTGGCAGGAGCACAAAGAGAAAGAGCGTAATGAAATTATCATAATCAAATTCCTGACACGTAACACTCGGGAGGGAGGGGTACGTGATATTATGATAGTACTGAAAAAGCTGCATCATTATTAACTTCCTATCAACAATTTTGCTACAAATTAATCTGTCATCTGACAGATTAATGAGGATTAATTATACTGCTGCTGGAAGGTAGAGAAGTGAATAGAGAGAATGAATCAGATCGAAAGGGGAGTGACGTGGAAGAACAGGAGAGTAAGACAGGAGAGATTGAAGAAGTGGATATGAATGGGCAAGTGAGTGGTATGAGTATAGAAAATGAGACAATGGGTGTGCAAGAGGAGCAGGGAAACGCAGAGACCCAGGGTGGACAGGGGTACACAGCATGAGAAAGGTGGATGCTCCAAGAAGAGGTGAGATCATGTGTAGGCAGGAAAGGAATGGGATGACCAGGGATCAAGAGGAAACAGTTGGAGTTGAAAAGGGTTCTAAAATGAAGAAGCAGAAAGGGAAATGGCTACAGTCTAGCATGGAGAGATCACATCGAGTGAGTGGCATCAGTGGAACTAGCTGTAGATCCAGAAATGAGCTGTTGTGTTTGTATACCAATGCTAGAAGTATAAGAAACAAGGCAGATGAAATGGTTGCACTAATTGGGTCTGTTCACCCAAAGGTTGTCGGAATAAGTGAGACATGGTTGGAAGAGGGTGACATCCTGACAGGAATAGAGATGGAAGGGTATGATATGTTTCGTGAGGATAGAAGGGGTAAAAAGAGAGGGGGAGTGCTATTGATGATAGAGAAAGTTATGTCCATACAAGTAGAGATGCAAGACGGAAATAGTGCCAGTGGCTTTGAGACAGTATGGTGTGAGATAGCGGTGAAGGGAATGAATTACTTGGTTGGATGTTGTTATAGACCAGGTAATGTGGATGGTGGTGATAGTGAAATGTTTAGTCAAATTAGCCAAGCAAATAAGAAAAGGGTGATCATTATGGGTGATTTTAATTATGGCAATATAGACTGGAATGATGAGATAGCAACTGGAAGTAAAGAAAATTAGTTTCTTGAGTTTTTGAGGAATAACTACCTCAGACAGTATGTAACAGAGGGCACACGAGGATTAAGGGTCTTGGATTTGGTCATCTCATCGGAGGAAGTAATTATAAATGAAGTGTTAAATCATCTACCAATTGGTGAGAGTGACCATGAGGTAATTACCTGGGTGGTTGCCAGCAGTGTGAGGACCCCTGTGAGAAAAAGGTATATGTGGAACTATAAGGGGGATGATTATGAAGAGCTCAGGAGACAGCTTGCGGGTGTAGCATGGAATGAGGAGTTAGCTGGAAAAGAGATCAATGCAGCTTGGGGAATTTTCAAAAACTATCTAGCAGATGTAATGTCTGAATGTATTCCAAGGGTGAGTAGATTAAATAAAGTAGGTGTGAGATGGATGAATAATGAGATTAAGCATGCGATACATTGAAAAAGGGCATTGTGGAGGCAGCATAAGAGAAGTGGAAATAACCAATTTCATGAGGTCTGCAAAAAACAAGCAAGGAGTGTGACTTGGTTGGTGAGAGTAGCTAAAGAGAGCTATGAACAGCAGTTAGCTAATGAAGCCAAAAAGAATCCTAGGGCATTCTTTCAATATGTGGCCAGCAAAAGAAAGAATGATTATGGAAGGATGACATTGATTGGAGAAAATGGTATAAAGACAGCTGTAGCAGAATGTGTGGTGGAAATACTTAATGAGCAGTTCATAAAGATCTTTCAATCTTGTGAATGTGACTTCATGGAGAGATTGAGAGCAGTTGTTGATGGGGAGGAGAGACTGACTGTAAGTGAGCAAGAGGTGTTTGGGGAGTTGAGTAAACTAGATGTAAATAAGGCTGTGGGACTTGATAATATATCACCGCATATTCTGAAGGAAAGTGACAGAGAGTTGACACCTGCCTTGACATATTTTTTTAATACGAGTCTTGCACTTGGTCAAGTTCCTAAGAAGTGGAACGAGGGCAAGATTGTGCCACTTCATAAAGGAGGTGATCGCATCAAACTATAGGCCTATCTGTGTGTCAGGTGTTGTGGTTAAGTTGTTGGAGAAGCTTGTGAGAACTAGGATCCAGAGTTGGATAGACAACTTATAATCTTTGATGGACAGCATGGATTTGCTAAAGGGAGGTCATGTTTTAGTAATCTACTTACTTATTACAATAAAGTGACTGCTTCCTTGGATAGAGGAGAAGGATACACAGTAATATACTTGGATTTTGCAAAAGCTTTTGATAGAGTACCTCATGATAAGTTAACAGTCAAACTATAGCAGATGGGTTGGATATTAGATTAGTACATTGGATTGGAGACTGGCTATCTGATAGGTATCAACAAGTTCTGTATGGGGGTGCGATATCGAGGAAAAGGAAGGTCACTAGTGGAGTGCCTCAGGGATCTGTTTTAGGGCCATTACCATTTAACTTGTATATTAATGATATTGGTGAAGATTTGGATGGAGATATTCAGTTGTTTGCAGATGATGCAAAGTTGGGACGAACCATAAAGAGTAGCGAAGATGTTGTGGCCTTGCAAGAAGACTTGAATAAATTGAGTGATTGGGCACAGAAATGGGGATGGGAGTTTAACATTGCAAAATGTAAGCTTTTAAAATTTGGAAAACAAAGATGGGATGCAGAATTTATGCTTGGTGAGAATATATTGTTGGAGGTAGAGGAAATAAGAGATCTGGGGGTGATAGTGGATAAGGACATAAAATTTAGGGGACACATTGCCAAAATCGTGAAGACATCACAAAGGCTTCTGGGAATGATGCGGAGGACACTGACGTGTAGAAGTAGGGAGATTCTTTTTCCATTGTATAAGGCTTTGATTAGGCCACACATGGACTATTGAGCCCAGATTTGGTCACCGGGTTTTCAGAAGGATGAAGAGATGTTGGAAAGGGTCCAAAGGCGAATGACTAAGGTAGTTTCTGACCTGTGGAATGTTGAGTATGAGGAAAGATTGAGAAGATGTAATTTGCAGAGTCTGGTGGAGAGAAGGAAGAGGGGAGATATGATAGAGACCTACAAGTTGGTAAGGGGTTGTTATAAGATCAATGGTGGAGAAGTTCTACAAAGAATAATGGGAGATCAGGGGAGAACCAGAGGTCATCCCTGGAAACTGTATAAAGAGGGTGTGAGTAGGGGGAGTGAGAAGCAGGTTTTTTTTGTGCAGAGTTGTGAATGATTGGAATGCCTTGCCTGAGAGTGTGGTGTCTGAAGGAGTTTGAGCGTGTTTAACGCCTGGTATGATGAGATGTGTGTGTGATAAAAGGACCTCCGAGATGAGTCTTTGACTCCATGAGGTCTTGGGGTAATAATAATAATATATATCTGTCAAGACTAATATTATCAGACCTTATATTTCTATTTTCTAAGAAACTTTTTTAATGTAACAATACACCTAGATCTTAGTATTCCTCTGGGTCCTTTTCTTGTCATCCTGGCAAAGAACACTTGTTCTGGTAACCTTTTCTCACCTGTTCTGTTCCAGTGGCCAAACCACCATAGATTAGCAATGCTAACAATGTCAAGCTCTTTTGCAATATTCTTATTTTTAATATGACACAGCTATTGATCCAATTTATTTACTTCCCTAATCTTTCTTAGTACTCTCATATTTGTGGTCTCCAGTCATCGATGAAGTTTTTTATTTTTAACTCAGCTCTTAGATCCATAAGTTAAAATTAGTTAGAACACTGTCTTGCATACAGCTCATTTAGAGTCTTGACTAATTTTTCTCTTATTCCCTAGTAATTTATTCAGTTGACTTCCTACATTACCAGCTTTGTAATTCTGTTGTCTATCTCCATATTTAATTTGCCATCTTCACCAAAAATTGTGCTTAAATAGCTGAAATAATTTTACATGTAATATGGTTCAGCATTCAGAATACAGTTCATGTTTCCAATGTGCTTTTGCCTATTTTCATGCCAAATTTATTACAACAGTTATTTGATTTAGTCATGGAAACTAGATTTATTTAGAAGTGTATCATCATCTGCATAAAGTAAAGAGCTGAGATTAACAATTCTAATTCTGATATCAGATTTAATACTATTTTACTTTAACGTGATCCACATAATATCTATGAAGATAACGTACACCTTGTCTCACACCAAATTTAACATCAAACATCTTCCTGTATTTTCTTCAATTCTAACTATTGATTTACAACTCAAATATAGATTAAGGTTTTACTAAAGAAGAAATTTTCAAGGCATTATAGAAGGCAGCTGATAAATTGAAAAAGGAAAATTTGTCCTTGTTGAGATCTAAACACAGAGTAAGAAATAATTATCAGATATATAGAAATGTTTGCAAAAATTTGAAGAAATGAGCAAAGAAAATAACAATGGCAAGTGCCTCCTGGATTTCTGTTCAGGACTTGAACTAGTTATTACTAACACTATGTTCCAACATAAAAATGTGCACAAATTTACATGGAGAGAATACGTAAGAAATAAGAAAAGTCTCACTGACAATGTTATAGTTGATACCACTGTTTACCCACTGGTTTAGGACATAAGACTATATAGAGTGTCTTAGAAGAGAGAAATATAAGAATTTTGGAGTTTTGACAGATAACAGATTGATTTGGAGGAAAATTGTTGATAGGAAGTTAGTAAAGATTTAAAACAGGAAGTGATTGCCATTTAGTTTTGAGCAGGATAAAATTGAATTTTGTATTGAAAAGAAGAGTGTGTAAGAAAGTTTTCAAATGAATAAAAGTTGAGCATTTTTCAGAGATGATAGACTCAAATACACAAACATCATTCAAAAAAATAAGAGTTTGAAAACAAGAACCAAACCATGGAGATTCTGTGGCAAACCCTGAAGAAAACACTGATTGATCCAGCCAGAGAGATATGTGGTGAGGTTGTCAATAAGGATGGAAAAATCAGAACTCCATATCAAGAGTTCGTAGCAAGTAAGTCAGCTTGTGCTCTCAATAAGAATAATGCAACTCATAAAAATTGGCGCTCGTTATTGATTTTTTCCAAAAATCCATTTCCACAATCAGACTCTTTCCCTTCCAACGAGTGGTTTGTTAACATGGCAGTCTATTGGAGACTGGTGCGGACGCATTTTTACGTGAGAGGTATCCCATTTTCCCACCAGCGATTGTTAGGTTAGGTAGGTTAGTTTAGGTTAGGTTGGTTAGGTTAGTTTTTGAATTAATTGATATTTTGATAGGAACTCTTTCCTGGTTGTTCCGTTGCGGAGTTACCGATGTGTGAACAGGCACTTCATGAATGACTTCAAGTAAATTATAACCACAAAAGCAAAAAAATGCCTTTTACTGATGGAGAATTAATAAAAGAATCGTTTCTTGCAGCAGCAGAATCTTTATTTTCTGATTTTAAAAATAAAAATGAAATCATTTCGAATATTAAAGATATTTTCCAGAACAACAGTTATGAGAAGAGTTGAAATTTTAGGTGCCGATCTGAATACTCAGTTAATGTCAGACATTCACCAGTGTGTTGCGTTTTCATTATAATTTGATGAAGCAAACGACTTCACTGATACTGCTCAGTTAATGGTATTTATTTGCATGGTATTTCAAGATTATTCAAGTAAAGAAGAACTTGAGTAGATTGCCGTAAAGAGGAGAGTAGATCGCCAAATAACTTAGTATAGAAAAGTAGCTCGCACGGTAAAAAAGGTTGAACACCACTGTCATATGTTATGTGAGGAGAAAGGAGTGCATTTTGTGAACGTGTGGGATGAATTTGAAGGACGGATGAAACTGTATAAAGAAGATGGGCTGCATTTAAATGGTTTTGGTGTGAGTCAGCTGGAGAGATTGTTGCTGGCAGGAGAGGTAACGAATAGATTTGAGGTGGTGCAAGGTGATATGAAGGAGGAAAAAAGCAGGGTAGGGAGAGGTGAATATCATGAATGAAGTTAACGAGAGTGGAAGCACAACACAAACAGGGAAATGGGGGGTGGGGAGTCAGGGTGGACAGGGAGACACTTTATGAAATATGTGGATGCTGGATTCAGAAGTGAATGTGTGAGTGGGTAAACACAGATCGAGATGGCCTGGGATGGGAGGGCAGAGTTTGGGTGTGAGGAAAGTTGTAGAATTGGTGATAATATAGAGGAAGGGACTAGGGAAGCTATTGAAGAGTCACATCAGAGAAATTATGTTTGTAGGACTTATTGAACCTGAAATGATTTCTTATGCTTATTTACTAATGCTAGAAGTATTCAAAATAAGGGGAATGAAATTATTGCATTGCTTGAGATTATTCACCCCATAATTGTTGGTATAAGTGAGACATGGTTAGATGACGATGACATCCTGGCAGGAATAGAGAATAGTGGACATATTTTTCATGAAGGCAGACAGGGAAGAAAGGGAGGAGGAGTACTGTTGATGGTAGCAGATGAGTTGTGCCCATCTAAGGTGTGCCACTATTTGCAAGATGCAAATAGTGGCCACAGTTCTGAGGTAGTATGGTGTGAGGTGGAGGTAAACAGGATGAAATATTTAGTTGGATGTTGCTAGAGACCTGGGTGACTTTAATTATGGTAATATAGGCTAGAATCAAGAGACTGCATCTGGGGGCAGAGAAAATGAATTTCTGGAGTTTTTGAAAGACAATTACTTTAGGCAGTATGTAACAGAGGGTACACGAGAATCAAGAGTATTGGATTTGATCATCTCATCAGATGATATCATAAATGGGGTGGCAAATCTTCCACCAGTTGGTTAGAGTGACCAGTCATTCGAGGACGTCTGTTAGAAAGATGTATGTGAATTTAGAAGGCTGGTAATTATGAAAAGCTCAGGAGACAGCTTGCGGTAATAAATTGGAAAGAAGAACTGCATGGAAAAGATATCAATGCTGTTTGGGCCCTACTCAAGAACTATTTGTGGAAGCAATATCTGAACGTATTCCTAAGGTTAAGAGGGTAAATAGAGCAGGTGTGAAATGGATGAATCAAGAGATAAGGTATGCAATCAGGAAGATGTGATGGAAGAAGCACAATATGAGTAGTTATAACAACCAGATGCATGAGAAGTGCAAAGAGCAGGTGAGGAAGGAGTTTTTTGATGTGTAGCCAGTAGAAGAAAGAATGATTATGGAAGGAGAAATGATAACCGCTGCAGAGAATATAGTTCAGATATTTAAAGAGCAATTTATAAAAAGCATTTCATTCTTATGTGAATGTGACATGATGCAGAACTTGAAAGCAGTGGGAAAGAAGGAGGGGGAGGAATTGTTAGTAAGTGAACAGGAGGTATATGAGGAATTGAATAGACTTGATGTAAATAAGGCTGCGTGACATGATGCTATTTCACCACGTTTACAAGGAATGCTCCAGAGAGTTAACGACAGCTTTTACAATCTTTTCGATATGAGTCTTGCACTGGGTCAAGTTCCAAAGGAGTAGAAAGAGGGCAAAATTGTTCCAATTCATAAGGAAGGTGATAAGAGTAAGGAATTGAATTATAGACCAGTCTGTATGTCTGGAGTTGGGGGTTAAGGTGTTAGAGAAGTTAGTTAGGACCAAGATTCAGAATTGGGTTGAAAACAGAAAATACTCTTTGGTGGCAAGCATGGATTTGTTAAAGGAAGATCGTAGCTTAGCAATCTGCTTACTTTTTATAATAAAGTGACAAATGCATTGGATAAGGGTGTTGCATGATAAATTTTTAAGAGAAATTTATTTATCAACTAAATTTATCATAGTCTAACCTAGTGAAAAATAAACTTTCAACATCTTTGTCTAAATCCAGAGTAATTTAATAAAAAAAAAGGTGGCAAACCTTTTGGCAACTCCTATAGGTAAAGATGACCTTGCTACTGCTTCTGCCTGGTATCTCCAACTCTGGGTCTGGCTCCTACTGAAGAGACCTCAATAAAGGTCGAAACTAGTCTGGGTAGTGGCCAATCCCTTAATGCATAACAGTATACATATCCACAAGGAGATGTGTTTTGCATTATGGGAGATACTGGGATAGGAGTGTTGGTAGCTTGCTCCACCTTTGCTACGAGTTGCCTGGTGTTGTACTACTCACCCAGGTAAGACAGTACAACACTATATTCAGTCCTGAAGATATTTTCAGGCACAAACTTTGTTTGCTCTCACTGGGTTAAAGGATTAAAATAAATTTATCATAGTCTAACCTAGTGAAAAATAAACTTTCAGGATGTTGCATATACAGTGGTATATTTAGAGTTTGCAAAGGTGTTTGATAAATTGCCACATGACAAGTTGGTAATTGAATTAGAACGGCTGAGGCTGAACAGCAGATTAGTTTGCTGGATTGGAGATTGGATGTGTGATAGGTATCAGAGAGTTGTCTATGGAGGAGCAATATCCCAGAAGAAGAAAGTTACCAGAGGTTTACCCCAAGGGTCTGTTTTGGGTCCACTGCTGTTTAATTTGTATGTAAATGATATTTGGAGAGATCTGAATGGTGATTTGCAGTTGTTTGCAGATGAAGACAAGTTGGGAAGAGTTATCAGGAGTAGAGCAGATGCTGTAGCTTTGCAAGAGGACTTGAATACACCGGCTGAATGAATAAATGAGTGGGGTTCTTAATTCAATATCGCAAAGTGTAAGGTGTTGAAATTTTGAAAGCAAAGATAGGATGCAGAATACACAATTGGTGGAAATATCTTGGGAGAGGTAGAAGAGATGAGAGATCTGGAAGTGACTGTACACAAGGATCTAAAATTTTGGGGACATGTTACTAAATTGTGAGGACAACACAGCAGATAATGGGAATGATGTGGAGGGCACTGACTTGTAGAAGTAAGGATGTCATGGTTCCCTTGTATAAGGCTTTGATTAGGCCACATATGGATTACAGTGCACAGATCTGGTCACCTGGTTTTCAAAAAGATGATAATGCACTGGAAAAGGTTCAGAGATGGTTGACTAAGGTGGTTTCTGTCTCTGGAATTTTAAGTATGAAGACAATTTGACAAAATGCAATATGGAAAAATTGGTGGACAGAAGGAGGAAAGGGGATATGATCGAGACATATAAGCTGTTAAGAAGTTAAAACAACATTAATGTTGGGGAGGTTTTGCATAGAATAGGTGAAGATAGGAAGAGAACAATGGATCATCCCTGGAAGCTGTATAAGGAGAGTGTGAGCAAGGGGGTTAGGAGTAGGATTTTTGCATGGCGAGTGGTGAGCGATTGGAATGCATTGCCTGAGAGTGTGGCGAGCGCAGAGACAGTGACATTTACAGTGGACCTCCCACAATTAGTCTTTAACTCCATGGAGGTTTTTTATAATAATAATAATGAACATATTCTGTTAGGGCTTTAGCAAAGGTCAACAGTATCACAATATATCCATTCTCAAAATGTGTCCAACTCAGATTTATATTCCAGAATATTAGCAAATTGTTAAGACACTACCTCCTTTTAATGAACCCATATTGTTCTTTGCAAAGTATAACTTTCTTTCAAGCCATTTCTCTGTATGAGTTCCAACTTCTCTTAAATCTTCACTGCTATTCCAGAGTTAATGATATGTCAGTAATTAGACATATCAGTGTTTGCATCATCCTTGTGTGGGCTATTATATGTTCTTTCTGTTCTGACATGATCCTTCCTGAGCTGAGATTCAAATTGTACAACTATGTTAAAGGCATTTCTAGTTCAGATGAACATTCCTTTAAGCATACCCAGTGCTCGACACATATGCTCACCCACTCACCTGTGGTGAGTAGCTGCACACTGGACACATTTTTTTTTTTAAATTTAATTAAAAATAACTTTCTAAAAAACAAAATCTTCTGATGCTAAAACATAGACAACATCATGGATCAGTTTATGGAATTCTTATTGAGTTTTATGAGACATAGCATTAAACAAAACGGGGTCTTAGGCAAGTAGGATTTTGCATAATCTGTCAAAACCTGAGCATGCCTATTAACAAATCTCATCTGTCCCTATTGTTGAATTCTTATCCAGGTTATGCAACACTTTATAATGTCCTTTGCATCTACGTGCCTCTCTCTCTCTTCATCCAATGAGTGGTAAAACTGTGTGCCACTCTGCATATGCCAGGTTGATACATCTTAGTGAATTGAACACTCATTACATGAATTATCATATCTCTGACACAAGCATATGGTCTATATTCAATAAAATTATTCTCCTACGTTCATTTGTTATTTTATTTGCAGCATAATAAAATTCTTTTGGATTGCCTTTAGTTTCTACAGCCAATTTCTATTTATATTCTAACTTTGCTTTGCATACAATACTGTTAAGTTTTCTGGCTTGTACTTTGTACATTTCATAACTCTTCTCATCCTTCCATGGCATCTTCTTATAGATCTCTTGTTTAATAAGGTTACACACTATCTCAATCCTAGATTGTAGTGCAGCTTGTTTCTTTGTATATACGTGTATACTCCAGATGATGACCTTAATACAGTGTTTCTCAATGTGGGGCATACACCCCACAGGGGGGCAATTTGAATATTTTGGGGGCAATTAGAAAATGATGTTGCATTCGTCACCTCATTACTGATATACTCAAAACACTCATCATTGTCGGTGAGGGGGGACATCAAAATCTTTGAAACGTTGAGGTGGGGCATGATCCAAAAAATGTTGGAAAATATTTCCTTAATGTGAAGGTCGAAACATCGAGTGTTTATTTTGGTTTATATTAAACTAAAGTTTTACTCTAATGCGGTAGTTGTGCCCATAATTTTCATAATGTATTCTGATCACCGTGTAAGCATGAAAGAAAGGAATCTCACTCCTACTATCTGTTCTTTGAACTCTAGGGACAAATTCAGATACTGCATTCTTTAAGCATATTTTCAAAGCTTCAGATGTGTTGCTGATAACCTTCTCATTCAATAATTGATGCCATGGGACAGAACATAGCATTCTGATGAGATTATCATAATTGTCAACTTCATAGTTCAGCATGTAACCTTTCCTAATTGGAAAATCCATATAAATAACAGGAGAGTAATATATGATCATTCTCACCAACTGCTAGCAAAACAGTTGCATCCTCAACTAAGATCGAATCTGACCTTGAGTTTCTTCTTTCACATGCTGCTCGAGAAAGTTATCTCACAAGAGATAAATGGTCCTCATTCTTATTGTTTTCTCTACTATTCAATCAATGACTGGATATTTAAATTACTCATTTACAAACTGCCATCATTGCTACTCATGATTACTTAGCCATGGGCTCTCCCCCTCTAGCCAATTTCTATATGGAACATTCTGAAAAACATGCCCTTGATACTCCCATTCTCAAGCTTTCTATCCATTTAAGATATATTGATATATAATGTTCCACCCAGGCTTCCCTTTCAGCTGAACTCTCCTTTATTCATGAGACCTTCCTGTCTAATGGTTACAATGCTAAAAAGGTTAAAAAATTGGTTTTTCTCCCCTTCACCTCGCATCCCTCTTGACAAAACAGAATACATCAATGCTATTACCCTATATCAGAGGTTATTATTATTTTGATATTATTTATTATTATTATATTATTATTTTGAGTACTTTGTGTGTGCTTTTACAAGTCTGAGATTGTATCCTTAACAATGTCTCTGTGATAGAGATAAACTATAGATTCTAATAAACTTGCATTTTATGGTTATCATGTGCTGTAGTCATTCCATTAAGCCTAATAATGAATTTAAAATAGTACATAAGTCTAAATTCTGGATTACTTATTTAATACCATAAGAGTAATTCAATGATACTGTTCATCATCTTCAACAGTTGAACTACCTGTAGCAACATCCAACTTTATATTTAATCCTGTTTTACATCCACTTCACATCATATAGCCTCAAACTCACTGTTATGTAGAAGTATGTTTTCAAATTACTCATTATCATTAGCAGTACCCCCTCCCCCTTTAGTCTTTTGTTTTTTCTGAAAATACTATACCCATCTCCTTCATATTTAACTGTGAGAGCCACGATGTACTAATGCCAATAATCTTAGTCCCCAATGTATTCACCAAATTCAGCTCCTTTGTTCTGGATGCTACTGGCATTTATGTACAGATATAAGTTACCACCTGGCTTTTTCATATACGAGGGTGGTCTGAAAAGTTCTCGGCCTGTACCATAGATGGCAACACTATCGCCAAGATTTTTTTTTTTTTAAGTTGGTACATCTGTCATAAGCATCCATGTGAAATTGCAAGTCATTCTATTAAGTAGTTTGCTTTATACAGCTGTCTGAAGAAAAGTGTTGTTTGTATCAAATGAATAAAATTGAGAATTGTGCAGTTATAAAATTCTTTGTAAAAGAAAGTTTAATGCCAAAAGAAATTCATTCGAAGTTCATAAAAGTTTATGGGCACTCTTCTCCTTCATTTTCGACAATTAAGAAATGGGCTGCCAAGTTTAAACATGGCAGTACCAGCTTTGAAGATAATTGATTTGAAGGATGTCCACAAAGTGTAACAACACCAGAAATCATTGAACAAGTGCACGATATGGTACTGGATGATCGGCGAGTCAAAGTGCATGAAATTGCTGAGATTATAGGCATTTCAAAAGAACGTGTAGGATATATTTTGCATGAAGAATTGCAAATGAAAAAAGCTTTGTGCAAGATGGGTGCCACACTTGCTCACAGCAGATCAAAAATGCAATTCACATGAAAATCTCTAAGCAGCGCTTGGAGCATTTTAACAATAATAAAACTGATTTTGTGTGTTGATTTATTACTATGGATGAGACTTGGATTCACCATTACACACCAGAATCCAAACAGCAGTCAAAACAGTGGACAGAAGCCGGTTGTTCAGCACCAAAGAAGACAAAGTCAGTTCCATCAGCAGGAAAAGTCATGGTATCGGTGTTTTGGGATGCTAAAGGCATTTTGTTTATTAATTATCTTGAAAAGGTAAAACAATAAATGGGGAATATTATTTCATTCTTTTAACCAGGCTAGATGAAAAAAATGTGTGAGAGAAGACCCGGTTTGCAGAATAAAAAAATCATCCTTCATCAGGACAATGCACCTGCTTACAAAGGTGTTTTGGCAATGGGAAAATTAAGGTATCTGCACTATGAATTGTTGGAACATCCACCCTATTCCCCATATTTGGCTCCCTCTGACTTCTATCTCTTCCTCACTGGTCAGCATTTTTCTTTGAAACAAGAGGTGATTGCAGCTGTAGAGGGGTATTTTGGAGATCGTACTGAGAATCATTACAGGGATGGGATAATGGTGCTGGAGCATCTCTGGAATAAATGTATTAGTCTTAAGATTATGTTGAAAAATAAAAATAATTTTGAAATTATAAATTCGTTTTTTCATTGTTAGGCTGAGAACTGTTCAGACCACCCTCATACTTACCTCTGCAGTCTGCTCCTGTTAGGCAAATCACTACCACACCCACCACACACAAGAAGTCAAACTCAAAGTGTAGGGGATATTTCCTTTACCAGATTTATAACTGTGCATTGACTTTTATATCTATGTCATCCCTTCTATCAGAAGAATTAAATAAAATACAAATCACTGTGGTATCTAATTTATATAAAGAAACTACCATCCAGAAAATAACTGATAATTATCTTCCTTCGGCAAGACTAAAATCTAATGTGCAGAGGATGTTCATACTCTTATCCTAAAAGGACTTCTGAACAAATAGTAAGGAATCTCCAGAAATAACATCTCTATTTCAAACCAGCACATGAAAGCTGTATTCTTTCTTACCATCTAGTAAAGATAAATTACCTCCACTATCCTTGCCTGGTGTCTATCAAGTACCCAGTTCATGTTAATTTTGCTATTTTGGAGAGACTGCTAGGATTAGAATTGAAAAACACCAAGATTTCTAGAATTGAAGAACACATAAAATTTCTAGAATCAGAGGATTCACTGGAATCAGACAAAGATTTTACACAACAGAAGATTTAAATTCGGTCATCTATTCCTTGAAACATGTGAAACCGTACACCATTGTCCTAATCTTAAACAGATTGCAGGCCTATTTCCAAATTTTGGAAAGTAATAGCCATAAAGTGTTCATAGTTTTTTATTATGATTTTTTTTTTAAAATCACAAAACTATACCTGACCTAGTTCCTTGGAACTTTAATAGTATTGTCTCCTGCTCACTCAGTGACCAAGACATGTGAAAGTATGACATACTATTTAACTCATTCTTGTGTTAATATTTTAAATGTTATAACTAATTCTTTTGCTATCTTCCATGAACAAAATATATAGAAATTATAAATGATTGGAAATTGCAAATATAAAACAAAATATAAAGGAAATTGTAAATTTCCTTTACCTGTTAAACCATTTTTTAAAATATATCATCATTTCTACCACCTCAATAAAATGTCTAGTAACAACTATCAATTCACTGGGTTTAAGTGCATGTATTAAATTTTTCAAGCTATTTTAGGCTTCTAAAATGGGGTGGATACACTAACCATTAGACTGGCAATTAATTATATTACAATATATATATATATATATAAAACTCTGACCAGTGTCAGAATTATATCTCTCTCTCTTTCGCTGATGATGTCCATATAATTAGAGGCAATTTCCCCCCCCCCCCCCTACATGTGTTAAACCATTATTTATTTTCTAGTATGTCTAACATACATATTTCTCTAAAAATTTTTAATGTGAGCTTCTGATCATAATAACTGCTTCAATGCATCACTGGCTTTATTATGCTCCACTTCTCTTTTAAAGAATTAGTAAGTTTCAGATGAAGAGAACTGTCTTGAATGTGTTCCTAGGCTATACTGGACTCAGGATGGGACTTTGTGCTGGCCGCAGCAATTTTACGATGTTATACTATTCAAATTCTGTGTTTAATTATTATCATAGGTTTGTGAAAAGTAGCATTATCACTGAAAAGTGAAAAGGCCAGCACCATAAAATATTCAGAATACAGAGTTGTCAGAACACAGATGTATGACCTAGCAATTATGATTCCATGTGCTAAGGCCAGTGGACTTAATCCATACTATGGGAAACAATTCTCACATTACTATACTGCTCTTTTATCTCATTCAGATAAAAGAGCGTTCCTTCATCCTGTTTACTCAAATACATTCATAGACAGAGAGCATAGAGCATTACTCATTTCTTCACAGTCCATTTTCTATGTGCAAGCAAGGGGTGCTTAAGGTCAAAGCTGTATAACTGAGAGGAGACCTCCACATAGCCTTTAAAGGAATGCGGAGAACCGACCAGGGCTTCTGACCTAATGTCCAATCCTCACCTTCTCGTGGTGCTGCCTGTTGGGTATCTACTTTGATACTGAACAAACGAGGATGGGCTGGCAATTTGGGATTTAGCCGACCAAATTGTATTCTTATTGGTTAAACCAAAATAAAAAATGATGGTACAACATGACAAAATTTCATGCCGGCTGGGGCGTCGCCCGGTTAAACAAGTCCCCCTTTGTTTTCGCCAGGGAACCAGGGCGAACAGCGAAAAGTCAGCTACTGGAACAAATCTGAAAACAAACCCCAACTCAACATCACCAGAGTTAAAGATCGGTACTATCAACGTAAGAAGCCTGAATGGCAAAGAAATGGAGCTAGCTGAGGAATTAGATAAGTACCAGATCGACATAATAGGGGTGACTGAAACAAAAAAGACCAAAACTGGTGAGATCTTTCTGAGCAATACATACAAAATGTTATATTCAGGCAATGACAATCAAGGAAAAGAAGGAGTAGCCATAGTATTCAACACAAAATACTAGGCTAATCTTCTTGAATGGCAGTCAGTCTCAAGTAGAGTAATGTGGGCAAATATGAGAATGGGGAACTGGACAATGAGACTTATTTGTGCCTATGGTCCCACAGAAGGTTCTACTAAGGTAGAAGTGGAGGAATTTTTTGAGGCTTTAGAAAAAGCAACTGACACAATGAAAATGGAAAAGTTGGTCCTTGTTGGGGATCTAAATAGTAGAGTAGGAAATGATTGTGAGACATACAAAAATATTTTGGGAAAATTTGGAGAAAAGAGCAAAGCTAATAATAATGGCAAATATCTGTTGGATTTCTGCTCAGGACATGGACTGGTTATTACTAACACCATGTTCCAACATAAAAATGTGCACAAATTCACATGGAGAGAAGAGGCTAGGAATAAGAAAAGTCTCATTGACTATGTTATTGTTGATAGTGATGTTTTCTCCCTGGTGCAGGACACCAGAGTGTACAGAGGATTTGAAATTGGAAGTGATCACTATTTAGTCTTGAGCAGGATAAAATTGAATTTCATATTGAAAAGAATAACATGTAAGAAAGTTTTAAAGCGAATAAAAGTTGAGCAGCTCTCAGATGTGAACTGTAGACTAAAATACAGAAATATTATTGAAAAGAAAATGAAAGAGTTTCAGAACAGGAATCAAACCTTGGAGATTCAGTGGCAAACTCTGAAGGAAACATTGATTGATTCTGCCAGAGAGGCATGTGGTGAGGTTGTGTGCAAGGATAAAAAAATCAGAACTCCCTGGTGGACACAGGAAGTTAAAGAGGCAGTGAAGGAAAAGAAGAAAGCAAATCAAAAGTTCCTGGCAAATAAGTCAGCTTTTACTCTTACAGAATACAGAGACAAATGTAAGAAAGCTAAACAGTGTGTAAAACTAGCTAAGCAAAAGTCATGGGAGGACTTTGGCAAGAATATAGAAAATAAATATCAAGAAGGTGGCAAAATATTCTGGAGGTTGTTGAAGAAGCTTAGGAATGGAGGAAAGAGTGCTGTAAAAGGAATTAGAGATGATAAAGGTGAAATGAAAACAGGAGAAAAAGATATCCTTGAAGTATGGAGTAATTACTTTGAAAAACTGCTAAATGAAACAAGCAGTGATGACAGCACAGTGATAAAAAACACTGACCAGGCATGCAGTCAGGAATACATATCCATACTTGAAGTAGAAAAAGCCATCAAAGGCTTGAAATGTGGAAAGGCAGCAGGAGTATATGATATTCGACCAGAAATGCTGAAGTATGGTGGTATAAGAGTCTTACAGTGGCTGCACTGCATAGTTCAGAAAGCCTGGACAGAGGGACGAATTCCCGATGATTGGAGTAGAGCACTCATAGTACCCATATATAAAAAGGGAAATAAAACTGAATGTGAGAATTACAGAGGTATTTCCCTACTGAGTGTTCCTGGCAAGATCTATGCAAGTATACTTGAGAAACGGTTGATAAGAATTGTGGAAGAAAAGCTTGGTGAAGAACAAGCTGGATTCAGGCCAAATAGAGGCTGTCAGGATCAGATCTTCACTTTACGACAAATAGTCGAGAAAGCATGGGAATATAACAAAGATCTGTATTTAAGTTTTGTTGATTTGGAAAAGGCATATGACAAGGTGCCAAGAGAGAAGCTATTCAATACGCTGCAGTTATATGGTGTCAATGGGGCAATATATCAAGCAATATTTAGTCTTTATTTGAGTTGTGAGTCAGCAGTTAGAATTGAAGGAAGTACAGGAAGATGGTTTAATGTTAAATCTGGTGTGAGACAAGGATGTACATTATCCCCTCTGTTATTCATTATCTATATGGATCACATTATGAAGGAATGTGGTATTAAACCTGATATCAAAATTGGAGATGTTAATGTCAGCTCTTTGCTTTATGCGGATGATGTTATACTTCTAAATAAATCCGCTACAAGTCTGCAAGATTCTCTGACTAAATTGAATAGCTGTTGTAATAGATATGGTATGAAGGTCAGCAATAAAAAGACAAAGACAATGAAAATAGGCAGAATCATTGAAAATGTCAACTGTGTTGTGAATGGAGAACCTGTGGAACAAGTAAAACATTTCAGCTACTTAGGCACAATTTTTACTGAAGATGGTAAACTAAATATAGAAATAGACAACAGAATCAGCAAAGCTGGTATCGTGGGAAGTCAATTGAATAAATTCATATGGAATAAGGAAGAAATTAGTCGGAACACTAAATTAGCTGTATACAAGACTGTGTTCAAACCAATTTTAACTTATGGATCTGAGAGCTGGGTCAGAAGTAAAACACTTGACCAAAGACTAGAGACCGCAGATATGAGAGTCCTGAGAAAGATTAGAGGCGTGAACAGATGGCATCAATGGCAATATCATATTAAAAATGAGGATATTAGGAAAGAACTTGACATTGTCAGCATCCAGGAATGCGTTAGCAGAGCTAATCTCAGATGGTATGGTCACTTAAATAGAATGGGAGAGGAAAGATTAGCAAAACAAGTGTTCTCTGCCATGTTGGCAGGAAAACGACCCAGAGGAAGACCAAGATATAGGTGGATTGATACGGTACATAGTGCCTTAGACGATAGAAATATAAGATCTGATAATGTTGGAGTCTTGACAAGTAACAGACTGATTTGGAGGAAAATTGTAGATAGGAAGTTAGTAATGATGTAATTTTTTCATGTAGTACTGTCATATCCTGTACACCCCTTGAGGGTACATGGCAGGAATTTGATGATGATGATGATGATGATGATGAAGCACATGGTCAAAAGACCCTGCCGAATGGTAGGGTCTATTGTCAAAGGCTTGTGAACTGCAGATCATCTGTGAAAATTTACAGATGCAGATCTCTATATGTCATAGAAAAATTCACAAGAATGCTTGTGGCTGCTTGTATTCACTAATGTTTGAAAGCAACAATGCAACCAGAATTCTAAAGGAAAATCAATCTCCTGTCTGTTAGTATTTTAGGATTCAGCATCATCTGAAGACTTCCATTTCTTTGTAAGCTGTAGCATATAAATACTTCATTGATGAACAGTGGTATATATATATAGAGATTTCTCTAAATGACATCAACTATTACCCTCTGAAATGCTGTTAACTTTTTTCATGTACTCATTGCATGGCACACAAGATCAAAATGTTTTCTGAGTAAACCTGGATTTTTAAAGACCACAAATTGCTTAGTTGCATTCATTTCTTGAAAATGAAGAGGGAAGTCTTCATTAATGTTTAGTAGGATGGTGTGTGTGTGTGTGTGTGTGTGTGTGTGTGTGTGTGTGTGTGTGTGTGTGTGTGTGTGTGTGTGTGTGTGTGTGTAGACTAATTAATTAATGCATAAATCTACATTGAAGAACACTTACTTTATAATGAACTCTGAGTCCAATGAGCTGTGCAAGAAATGAACGGGAGAACCTTGCTTTAACCAGTTGTCGATAAGAACTTCCTAATGCTGATTCATATAAGCATTTTCCAACTATTCTGCCAGCAAATTCATAGTACTTTAAACTTAAATATGATGGCCTTTTTGGATTAGGATGAACCTACAAAAGAGAAAGTTTCATTTTAAATGAAACACATTAAAAAAGATACAAAATGTCTAAAAAAACTAGTAGCAAATTAGAGTTTTTAAACATGTTTTTTACCGTGACGAAAAACTGCCGACATATGCCTGCACTTCAACATTAAATAATGAAATTAAAAGGTTTTTATTTATCCAAGAATGACTGCATTACAATTGTTAAATATGTTAATTTTAAAAAATTAGAAGTATGGTTTCATGTTAAGGATATTTACACATTTTATCATTTCAATTTATTAAAACAGAATTTCTAAATATTGCCACCGTGATACCTAGTATTATTTACTTAATAAAAGTTTACATCTTTATATAAACCTCTCCTTCCATGGATGGATTTTTCAATGCTAACACATAATATGAATATAAAATTTGGTGGTGGAATTTACAGTTATAATAACTATCATTTACTAAGTTGCATATGAATAACATAAGGTCTTTTAAGCAACTCCATGTGTAGGCTAGTTTTTAATCATTCAACATGCAAAAACAAGAAATAAGCAACAGCAGCAGCAGGAAAAAAGAGTTGAATTATTAAGCTGATCACTTTGTCATGATGTATCATCTTCATGGTGATAGTTCAGTGCTCAGTATGTTGCAAAATCTTGATACAAAGAGGATTATCTGCCCATATGTTAATAGAAGTACAAGAAAATTAGCAATACACATGAAAAGGTTGTTTAAGTTCTAGAACTAGTAGGGTCCTCACCATAATGGAAAAAGAACAAGATGGTCAATTTACATAAAGGAAGGAAGCTCCAAAACAAATTATAGAATGATCAGTATCTCAGGAGTTCCACTTAAATAATATGGAAAAGTTCATTGAGGTCAGAATTCAGAAACAGGTAGAGGGATAGCACAGATAAATTCCTTAGTAATTTATTTGCTTTCTATAGAAGAAAATTGGCTGCACCACAATACTGCAAGCTTACAAAAGCAACTGATAGAATAAAACATGGACATTACTACTTCAACTGGAGAAAATAGGAATATGAAATTAATGGCAAGGATAAGATCCCTGTTTATCAGCCAACCTCTGATCCACATCATTAATTTTATATCCATCCCTGTTTGATTCAATTTAAATAAAAATTTTCATGCTGGCTTTGTAAAGTCTAGCAGTATCATGGTAGCCTGTTTTACTCTATAGAATGTGTGTAAATTACTAAAGCAAGACCATCCTGCACAAAACTCACTTATACTTATTTAGCGTTTAAGTTGTAATAGTCCCTTGACACTATTTTGAATAATGGCAGCAGCTCCAATTGTAAATGGCATACCACAAGTCCTCCCCCCCATTTAAGGACTCAATTTTGCATGACATAATAAGGATTTTCTGGCACGCGGGACTTGTAGAATGTATGCATCCCGGCAGTTGTATATGTGGTAGGTGAGAGAAGGGGAAATACGTATATGCGTAAAATGCAGGGGCAATGGGAGGAACTTGGTGAGTTAGAGATGACTATAACAGACTTCGTTGAGTCAGAGTCGGGAGATTCTCCATGTAGAGAGATGAGTGGTATGACAGAGGATGAGAATAGCAACAGAAATATGAATGAAAAAATGAGAGCGTGGAGTGTGGAAAGGTTGAACAATTGTGAAGTTTTCGGAGATGGTCTCAATTGGGAGGATGAATGGCAAATAAGAGTGGCTGACTTGCAGAGAGAGAGAGAGAGATGAGCTGAAAGAGCAGGTGGAATGTCTCGGGATGAGATGAGAAGCGTGAAAGATGAGATTAGGCGAATGGAAGAGATGAATGCAAGGCAAATCAGAGCAGGAGTGAGAGAGAGTTATGGGAATGATAGGAGAGAATAGGAACAGTAGAAGAGAGGGAATGAGATAGAGTTATATGAATGATAGAAGAGGAGAGAATAGGATCAGTAGGAGAGAGGGAATGATAGAAGAGGAGAGAATAGGAACAGTGGAAGAGAGGGAATGAGAAGACTGCGAGGGAGCACTGGAACCAGGGATAGAGTGATGTCAGTAAGGCAGGTAAGTAGGGGAACACAGAGAGAAAGTGTTAGAGGAGAGAGAGTGAGGGATGCAGGTGAGCAATCGAGGAACAGGGTGGTAAGAGGTGTGATGTATGGGGACTCAATGATCCGTGGTGTACAAGATAGGATACATGAGGAGTGTTTGCCTGGAGGAACGAATAGAAAGAGTGGCTATGGCAATTAAGAGGGTGAAAGGGTGGATGAGATGATTGTGATGGTACGAATGAATGACTTGAGAGGCAATGTAAATTGGGTGGTGAGAAATATGAGATCCTTGCTTGAGGTTGTACAAAAAAAAACGTAGAGAAGAAAGATAGTGTGCATGTTACCTAGGTATGATAGTGACGAGCTGAGCAGAATAGCACTAATATTGAATAACGTAATAACTGGAAGATGTCAGAAGAGAAGATTAAAATATGTGAATGCTTGGAAGGCATTTGAGGATAGAAAGGAAAGAATTGTATGCGAGAGACTGCTTGCATTTGAATTAGGAAGGACATAGGCATCTGGAGAGATTGCTGTTTTCTGAACGAGTCAGTGTGTCAATACAGGGAAACTAGAATACCAAGGGTGGATGGTAGCAAGAGTGGCCTCTTGTGGGAATGGGTGCTTGGGAGAAGAGGAACGACATCAGGTAATGCTGAGCCCAGTGGAGTCTAGAGGGGATAATGCTAAGTATAGAAACAGTGACATTTTAATGCTTTATACTAATGTCAGGAATATCCTGAATAAAGGAAAGGAATTGGTGGTGCTGATAGCATCAGCCTGCTTATGATAAGTGATGACCTATGTCCTCTAAGAGTGGAGGGCTTTGGAAGGCGGTGGCACTAATGATTTTTAAAGCATATGGTGTGAGGTAGAGGTGGGCAAGACAGGATATTTAGTAGGATGTTGCTACAAACCAAGGAGCACAGAGGGTGGGGACCAAGAGATGCTTAGACAGTTGAGCTTGGCAAGTGTAAGAAGAATGATTGTTTTGGGAGATTTTAACTACAGCAGTATAAATTGGGGAGAGGAAGATGCATGTAGCAATAAGGGAATTTCTAGAATTCTTGAGGGACAAATGTCTTAGGCTACATGTAATGGAGGAAACAAGAGGTTCAAGAGTTTTGGATTTGGTCATAGCATCAGAAGAGTTGATAATATCTGAGATGACATCTCTCCCACATTTGGAAAGAGTGACCATGTGGTTTTGACTTGGAAGATGAATAGACATGCAGGAGTATCAACGAGATGGGAACGTATGTGGAATTATAAGGCAGGTGATTATAATAGTCTTAGATATCAACTTGGGGAAGTTTCATGGGGGAAGGAACTGGAAGGTCAGGATATCATTAGTGCTTGGGAAATTGAGAAGGAATATTTGTTAGCAGCAATAGTAAGCTGTATTCCACATGTGAAGAAGAGGACACAATTTGGTGTAAAGTGGATGACAAGCAATATTGAACAGGAACTGCATGTGAAAAAGAGACTATGGAAGAGATATAAGGAGACAGGTGAAGAGCAGATGCATGAAGAATATAAGACACAGGCCAGAGGTTATAACATCTGGTTGATAGATGAGAAAGAGGAGATATGACAAAAAGAAATAAGTTACTAAAGAAGGTTTACAGGACTGACACAAGAGAAATTTTTCAGCATGTATGTGACAAGAGAGAAGGGAACAAGGTCCATCGCTGAAAGTTATTATTATTACTACTACTACTATTATTCATAATATATTAATATTCATAATATATTAATATTATTAATATCAAGGGAGGCCCTAAACATCATGTCAAGAACTATTCAGCATTTGCACAGTATCTATCATACTTTGCTTTGAACTCATTCACAGTCATGGCACCAACAACAGACTGGCAGCTTATTCCACTCATTCATCACTCTCCAAGTAAAAAAACCTAGTTCTCACACTCTTACTAACTACACTCTTCCTCAGTTTCCAGGAATGGCCCCTAGTTCTCCCACCACCACACCTGTTCTGAAATATTTCCTCTGAATTAATCTTGTAAAAAACCCCTGAGTAATTTGAATGTCTCAATCATATCACCCGTTTTCCACCAATCAACCAATTTCTGTAACCCGCAGATCTTCAATCTGCTCTTGTAAGGTTCGTTCCACACACCAGCTACCATCCTGGTCACTTGCCTCTGGATCCTCTCCACCTCCTCCCCATCAAGAAGAAACCCTGGTGCCTAGATCTAGGCACAGTAGTCAAGATAGTCTTATCAAGGCTCGATAAAGAGGAACAATAATCTGCTTGTCTCTGCTCGTCAAAGTATTCTTCATTAACCAAGTGATCTGATTTAGCCACTTTTGCTATGTGTCCCCTAAACTTCAACTCCCTATCCACCAACACTCCATAATCTCTGGCTTCGTCGATTTCCTGGAGTACAGTTCCTTCAATGTGGTATATTGCTGCTAATCTTTTCACCTCAAAATGCATAACCCTACACTTTGCCACATTAAACTAACATCCATCCATTCTCCAAATCATCCTGCAAAATTTTGACATGTGTATTGACTATTGCTCTATCCAACTTTGCATCATCGGCAAATAAATGAACAGTTCCTCTCAGATCCTTTCCTATATCATTAAGGAACAAATTAAATAGCAGTGGTCGAAGAACAGAACTCAGCAGCACACCACTAGTCACAGGCCTTCTTTTGGACTCTATTCCTGAATAAACTACTCTCTGATATCTCTCCATCAACCACCCTCCTACCCATCCCCATGTGCTGCAGTTTACTGATTAGAATTCCATGTGGTATCCTGTCAAAGGCCTTAGCAAAGTCCAACAGTATCACTGTAAACCCATTACCCTTATCCCGTTCAGCAGTCACTATATTATAAAACGTGAGCAAGTTACTGAGGCATGATCTACCTTTCACAAAATCATGCTGCTCCCCCCATACAGTATCCCATTTCCATCTATCCATTCCTGTATTTTGCTCTTGACGTTATGTAAGAATGTGATTAGCAAGGGCATGAAGACAAGATACCAGATTTTTTGCACTTGGAGCGTAGTGAATGGTAAGTGTGGGTTCTCTCACATCAACATGATGAGTCTTTTAACTCACTGGAGATATCTATATAATAATGATTACAATTTTTTTTTAAGTCTTAGCTTCATGCCATGGTTACCACATTATTCAAACTTTAAGTTTTAAATTTAAGTACATTTCATTTATTTAAATAAATATTTATATTTATTTATCCAACTTATTCCAAAAAAGGGGAGATCAAAAAGTCTACCATCAAACTACCAGTGACCTACAGTACGGATTCTGCTAATGTAGATCCACAGTTGACCCCTTACCTCACATCATGAACCACTGGACACATGGCATGGAAAAGTTCATAAAAGTTCAAATCTGAAAACAAACTCCAACTCAACATCACCAGAGTTAAAGATCGGTACTATCAACGTAAGAAGCCTGAATGGCAAAGAAATGGAGCTAGCTGAGGAATTAGATAAGTACCAGATCGACATAATAGGGGTGACTGAAACAAAAAAGACCAAAACTGGTGAGATCTTTCTGAGCAATAAATACAAAATGTTATATTCAGGCAATGACAATTAAGGAAAAGAAGGAGTAGCCATAGTATTCAACACAAAATACGAGGCTAATCTTCTTGAATGGCAGTCAGTTTCAAGTAGAGTAATGTGGGCAAATATGAGAATGGGGAACTGTACAATGAGACTTATTTGTGCCTATGGTCCCACAGAAGGTTCTACTAAGGTAGAAGTGGAGGAATTTTTTGAGGCTTTAGAAAAAGCAACTGACACAATGAAAAAGGAAAATTAATCTAACTGATAAGCTTAGGTGTTGCTGGTTATTCATTACTTATTTTTTTCACGGTATTAACAACACCACAAACACTTTTATCAACAAGGATGTTTTATTAACGCTAATATTTCGCTGATTTTCAAATCGGCATCATCAGAGCACAACACACATGTAAACGCGACAGTGAGTGAAACAATATAATTGCAGAAAGACAAAAGATCTAAAGTCCTATTTTTGGCGCCCTCTAATGAAAAAAAAAAAAAAAACGCAGCAGTTATCCAGGAGTTTTTCTTAGGATAACCGTCTCCCAAATTTTTCGCAAATTAATGCAACCATATTTGTTAAGGTTGGGAGAATTCTTCAAAGCCATTGCTGACTCAAAAAATAGTCTTTCAGATCTATAACGACTCCTAAATAGCACATTCGTTTTTCTCCATCTAATGCTGTGTGAAGGAGTGTCCAAAGCGTGGTCTGCCAGTCCCGACTTGCCATAGTAATAGTAGCGAATGTATCTTTCATGTTCTTCCAGGCGGATGTTCACTGATCTTCCTGTTTGCCCATAATAGGCCAAGTCACAGTCACAAGGAACTTCATACACTCCTGGGTGTGCTAAAGGGTGAAGTTTATCCTTTGGTGAGCGGATCAGAGTTGCCAGCTTGACATGAGGCTTGAAGGTGGTGCGAAGGCCATGTTTCACCAATACTTTGGCTATCTTTTCCGATGTACCTCTGATATAGGGAATAGAAATGGTCATGTTGTATTCTTGTGTATTAGGGGGGGGGGGGCAAAGTAATGGGCCTATGTAGTATTTTTTCTATTTTGTAGGGATTGTAGCCGTTGGCTAAGAACGTATGGCGCAGGTACTGGAGTTCAGTGGTCAGAGCTGTATCATTAGAACGAATGGCTCTGGCTCTGTGTGTCAGTGTTTTTAAAATGCCGTGCTGTTGGACTGGATGATGATGTGATTGTTTACGTAGGTATCTTCCTGTGTGTGTAGGCTTCCTGTAAATAGAAAAAGATAGTGATCCATCTGAAAGGTGGGTGACTAATGTGTCAAGAAATGGTAAACAGTTATTTGAAGAGGGGGTAACCCATAGCAGTACCATTAATCTGTTTGTAGAATCTGTTTGTAGAAAATCTGTTTGTAGAATTAGAAAAAAGTGACATCATGGCCCAAAGAAATCATCAGGAAAATGAAACCAATTCATGCTAAAACACCCCGCATTTATGGATTACCAAAAATCCACAAAACTAATGTTCACCTACGCCCCATAGTTGATAGCATAGATAGTCCCACATATAAACTGGCCCGGCATTTAGCTAAGTCGCTTGCACCTCTTACTGGCAACTCCTCTACTTTTGTAAAAAATTCTATCCATTTCAAAACACTGGTTAAAAATCTAATCCTAAAAAATTCAGACTTAATGGTTAGTTTCGATGTCACCTCCCTATTTACCAATGTACCACTTATAGACACTCTTGAATTAATCAAGTCTAAATTTCCCCCAGATATTTTTGAATTATTTCAATTTACCATGAATGCAGGTTACTTTACATGGGGGGGGGGAAAATTCTACAAACAGATTAATGGTACTGCTATGGATTCCCCCCTCTCTCCCCCGTTAGCAAATTTTTACATGGAACACTTTGAAAACAAAGTACTTACCACAGCCACATACAAGCCACTAGTGTGGTTGCGCTATGTAGATGATGTGTTTGCCATCTGGCCCCATGGACAAGACACTTTGGATGCTTTTGTCACCTACCTAAACAGCCAACACCCCAAAATTCACTTCACAGTAGAAAAAGAATCAAATAACTGTTTACCATTTCTTGACACATTAGTCACCTGCCTTTCAGATGGATCACTATCTTTTTCTATTTACAGGAAGCCTACACACACAGGAAGATACCTACATAAACAATCACATCATCATCCAGTCCAACAGTACGGCATTTTAAAAACACTGACACACAGAGCCAGAGCCATTTGTTCTAATGATACAGCTCTGACCACTGAACTCCAGTACCTGCGCCATACGTTCTTAGCCAACGGCTACAATCCCTACAAAATAGAAAAAATACTACATAGGCCCATTACTTTGCCCCCCCCCCTAATACACAAGAATACAACATGACCATTTCTATTCCCTATATCAGAGGTATATCGGAAAAGATAGCCAAAGTATTGGTGAAACATGGCCTTCGCACCACCTTCAAGCCTCATGTCAAGCTGGCAACTCTGATCCGCACACCAAAGGATAAACTTCACCCTTTAGCACACCCAGGAGTGTATGAAGTTCCTTGTGACTGTGACTTGGCTTATCATGGGCAAACAGGAAGATCAGTGAACATCCGCCTGGAAGAACATGAAAGATACATTCGCTACTATTACTATGGCAAGTCGGGACTGGCAGACCATGCTTTGGACACTCCTTCACACAGCATTAGATGGAGAAAAACGAATGTGCTATTTAGGAGTCGTTATAGATCTGAAAGACTATTTTTTGAGTCAGCAATGGCTTTGAAGAATTCTCCCAACCTTAACAAATATGGTTGCATTAATTTGCCAAAAATTTGGGAGACGGTTATCCTAAGAAAAACTCCTGGATAACTGCTGCGTTTTTTTCTTTTTTTTTTCATTAGAGGGCGCCAAAAATAGGACTTTAGATCTTTTGTCTTTCTGCAATTATATTGTTTCACTCACTGTCGCGTTTACATGTGTGTTGTGCTCTGATGATGCCGATTTGAAAATCAGCGAAATATTAGCGTTAATAAAACATCCTTGTTGATAAAAGTGTTTGTGGTGTTGTTAATACCGTGAAAAAAATAAGTAATGAAAAAGGAAAAGTTGGTCCTTGTTGGGGATCTAAATAGTAGAGTAGGAAATGATTGTGAGACATACAAAAATATTTTGGGAAAATTTGGAGAAAAGAGCAAAGCTAATAATAATGGCAAATATCTGTTGGATTTCTGTGCAGGACATGGACTGGTTATTACTAACACCATGTTCTAACATAAAAATGTGCACAAATTCACATGGAGAGAAGAGGCTAGGAATAAGAAAAGTCTCATTGACTATGTTATTGTTGATAGTGATGTTTTCTCCCTGGTGCAGGACACCAGAGTGTACAGAGGATTTGAAATTGGAAGTGATCACTATTTAGTCTTGAGCAGGATAAAACTGAATTTCATATTGAAAAGAATAACATGTAAGAAAGTTTTAAAGCGAATAAAAGTTGAGCAGCTCTCAGATGTGAACTGTAGACTAAAATACAGAAATATTATTGAAGAAAAAATGAAAGAGTTTGAGAACAGGAATCAAACCTTGGAGATTCAGTGGCAAACTCTGAAGGAAACACTGATTGATTCTGCCAGAGAGGCATGTGGTGAGGTTGTGTGCAAGGATAAAAAAAACCAGAACTCCCTGGTGGACACAGGAAGTTAAAGAGGCAGTGAAGGAAAAGAAGAAAGCATATCAAAAGTTCCTGGCAAATAAGTCAGCTTTTACTCTTACAGAATACAGAGACAAATGTAAGAAAGCTAAACAGTGTGTAAAACTAGCTAAACAAAAGTCATGGGAGGACTTTGGTAAGAATATAGAAAATAAATATCAAGAAGGTGGCAAAATATTCTGGAGGTTGTTGAAGAAGCTTAGGAATGGAGGAAAGAGTGCTGTAAAAGGAATTAGAGATGATAAAGGTGAAATGAAAACAGGAGAAAAAGATATCCATGAAGTATGGAGTAATTACTTTGAAAAACTGCTAAATGAAACAAGCAGTGATGACAGCACAGTGATAAAAAACACAGACCAGGCATGCAGTCAGGAATACATATCCATACTTGAAGTAGAAAAAGCCATCAACGGCTTGAAATGTGGAAAGGCAGCAGGAGTAGATGATATTCGACCAGAAATGCTGAAGTATGGTGGTATAAAAGTCTTACAGTGGCTGCACTGCATAGTTCAGAAAGCCTGGACAGAGGGACAAATTCCTGATGATTGGAGTAGAGCTCTCATAGTACCCATATATAAAAAGGGAAATAAAACTGAATGTGAGAATTACAGAGGTATTTCCCTACTGAGTGTTCCTGGCAAGATCTATGCAAGTATACTTGAGAAACGGTTGAGAAGAATTGTGGAAGAAAAGCTTGGTGAAGAACAAGCTGGATTCAGGCCAAATAGAGGCTGTCAGGATCAGATCTTCACTTTACGACAAATAGTCGAGAAAGCATGGGAATATAACAAAGATCTGTATTTAAGTTTTGTTGATTTGGAAAAGGCATATGACAAGGTGCCAAGAGAGAAGCTATTCAATATACTACAGTTATATGGTGTCAGTGGGGCATTATATCAAGCAATACTTAGTCTTTATTTGAATTGTGAGTCAGCAGTTAGAATTGAAGGAAGTACAGGAAGATGGTTTAATGTTAAATCTGGTGTGAGACAGGGATGTACATTATCCCCTCTGTTATTCATTATCTATATGGATCACATTATGAAGAAATGTGGTATTAAACCTGATATCAAAATTGGAGATGTTAATGTCAGCTCTTTGCTTTATGCGGGCGATGTTATACTTCTAAATAAATCCACTACAAGTCTGCAAGATTCTCTGACTAAATTGAATAGCTGTTGTAATAGATATGGTATGAAGGTCAGCAATAAAAAGACAAAGACAATGAAAATAGGAAGAATCATTGAAAATGTCAACTGTGTTGTGAATGGAGAACCTGTGGTACAAGTAAAACATTTCAGCTACTTGGGCACAATTTTTACTGAAGATGGTAAACTAAATATAGAAATAGACAACAGAATCAGCAAAGCTGGTATCGTGGGAAGTCAGTTGAATAAATTCATATGGAATAAGAAAGAAATTAGTCGAAACACTAAATTAGCTGTATACAAGACTGTGTTCAAACCAATTTTAACTTATGGATCTGAGAGCTGGGTCAGAAGTAAAACACTTGACCAAAGACCGCAGATATGAGAGTTCTGAGAAAGATTAGAGGCGTGAACAGATGGCATCAATGGCAATATCATATTAAAAATGAGGATATTAGGAAAGAACTTGACATTGTCAGCATCCAGGAATGCGTTAGCAGAGCTAATCTCAGGTGGTATGGTCACTTAAATAGAATGGGAGAGGAAAGATTAGCAAAACAAGTGTTCTCTGCCAAGTTGGCAGGAAAACGACCCAGAGGAAGACCAAGATATAGGTGGATTGATACGGTACAAAGTGCCTTAGACGATAGAAATATAAGATCTGATAATGTTGGAGTCTTGACAAGTAACAGACTGATTTGGAGGAAAATTGTAGATAGGAAGTTAGTAATGATGTAATTTTTTCATGTAGTACTGTCATATCCTGTACACCCCTTGAGGGTACATGGCAGGAATTTGATGATGAGATGAGATGAAGTTCATTAGAGATACATCTGCTGTCACTTTTGACATTTCCAGAACTTTTTATTGTGTCTGGCAAATGAGGCCTGCTAAGCAAGCTGTCATACTTCAGTCTATCTATCACCCATATAATTGGGCAGGCAACTTTCTTTCTAGTCATTATATGTCATAGTGGATGTTCCCTATCTTTGAGCTTAATCTTCAATTCAGGAGCACTTTAGGTTTTTAAACAACTCATTTAGTTGTTTTATCAACAACTAAATGAGTAACTACCCAACTCTCCATCAGCAATAATCCCATACATAGCCTTATTGATGATAATGACAGTACTATTTATTCGTCCTACTCATTCAAACATCTCAAATTTCAAGATTGTTTGCAAACACTGCCTTAAATACCAATCTCCATACTACCCTTCAATCAGGAGAGGATGTCCTTTCAATGCTTTCAAAACAGATTTTTTATGCCACTTCAGGCCTCCAATGAGCAGTGTGGTGGCCTCATACAGAATGAAAATCATTTATCATCTAAAGACTTTTGGTCAATAAAATTTGAAATAAGAATATTCCAATTTTTGGAGAATATTATCTTAAATTTCGTCACCATAATCATCACCAACTTCCTGAAATGCACCCTCAAGGGGGGTGTTCAGATTACTATTACAGCACTACATGATTAAGTTTACATGTTATTAATCTCCTATCCACAATTTTCTTCCAAATTAGTCTATTACTTCTCAGCACTTCAATATCGTCATATCTAACATTTTGTGCTTCTCAGGCACTTCCGACTGAATCAGTCCGCCTAGACTCTGGTCTTCCTCTGGGTCTCTTTCTTGATTGTTTTGCTAAGCTTTCCTCACCCATTCTATTGAAGTGGCCATACAACCTTAGACTAGCTCTGCTTACACATTCTTGAATGCTAATAATGTCAAGTTCCTTTCTAATATTTTCATTTTTAATATGATTCTGCCATTGATGCCAGGGTTCACTCCTCTAAGTTTTCTTAGAACTCTCATATTTGTGGTCTCTAGTCTTTTATCAAACTAGCAGTATACTGTCTTGTATATATACTGCTAATCTGGTGTTTTGGCTAATTTCTCTCTTATTCCATATAAATTTATTCAACTGACTCGCGATCATACCAACTTTGCTTATTCTGTTGTCTAATTCCAGATTTAACTTACCACCTTCACTAAAAACCGTGCCTAAATAGTTGAAATATTTTATTTGTTCTGAAAGCTCTCCATTCAGAATGCAGCTGAAGTTTTCTTATGTTCCTGACTATTTTCATAGTTTTGGTCTTTTTATTGCTGATTTTCATGCCAAATTTGTTACAGATGTTATTCAAGTTAGAGAATCCAGGAGACCTGCACTAGATGTGTTTAGGAGTACAATATCACCTGCATGAAGCAAAGAACTAAGTTGGACATCTCCAATTCTAATATTAGGTCTAATGCCACTTTCTTTCTAGTAAAATAATTTTCCTGTATTTCCTTCAGTTTTAACTGCTGACAGACTAAGTATTGGCCTGTGTAACGTTCCATTTACCCCATATAAGTGTAGTGCTTTAAAAAGCTTTTTCCTGAGCCTACTGTCAAATGCATTTTCTAGATCTATAAAACTTAAGTACAGATCCATGTCATATTTTCATGATTCCTCAATTATTTGTCATAAATTGAAAATCTGATCCTGACAACTTGAATCCAGCTTGTTCTTTGAACAATTTTTCTCAGCCTCTTTTCAAGTACACTTGATAAATTTTACCTATAACACTTAGTAGCAAAAGTCCACTGTAATTCTTACATTCAGCTTTATCTTTATAGCTGGAAATTATAAGAGCTCTACTTTAATCATCTATAATACTACCTTCTGATCAGGCCCTCTGAATTATGCAGTGTAGCCAATGCAAAACTTTTATATCTCCATATTTAAGCATTTCTGGTCAAATATCATCTACACCAGTTGCCTTTCAGATTTCAAGTGTTAATTGCTTTTCTACTTCAAGTATTGATATGTACTCATGTTTTCATTCTCTTAATATTTTCTGCTGCTGCTGTTTTGTCACTGCTTGTTTCACTTAAGTCTTTCAAAGTAATTACTCCAGACATATAGGATACTAGGAATTAGCAACTTTCAGTATGCTTTTTTCTTTTCCAGGAGTGTTTTTTTTTTTTTTTTTAACTTATGTCCACCATGGCATTCTTATTTTTCAATCCTTGCAGACAACTTCACACCACATAAAAGGATAGAATGTCATGGTGTACTCAAGACATTAAAGAAACACTCCTGGAAAATAAAAAAAAAAAGATTAAATTTCATGTTTTTTTTAATATTATTTCCTTCAAGAAATTAACTTGAAGGCACATTTTTTGATTAAAAAAAATAAGTGGCTAATATTTTATTAAAAAATGACAAAATATTCTTCTTCTATCTTCTGACAATCTTCATTTCAGTCTATCTGCCATTTTTGTGGTTTCCAAGTAATGTTTTAGTATGTTTTAATAAAATATTAGCCACTTATTTTTTTTAATCAAAAAATGTCAATTTTTATTGTTCTCATTATTCTATCTTTGCATTTCATTCAATATTGGTCATAAGCACATTTTTGATCTTATCAATTTTCTGATCTAATAAGTTTAAGTGTTTTCATTTCTGTACTAATGTTTAATTGTTTCAGCTCTTGTTTCCAATGCATAGTTAAAACTAGTCTTACTATACTTTTATAAATGTTCATCTTAGTTACAATATTTAAATTTTTATTTTCCCATATTGTTCTGTTTAAACAACCAGAAATCTTATTTTCCTTAAATGACCATTCTTTTACTTCACTTATTGTTATTCCTTTTGATTTAGTCTGAATTCAATACATGTTCTGATATTTTTACATTTATTTCTCATTAAGTGAATCACCTGATTGAATGCTCACTAAACACAAATGTTTTGATTTTTTTATTGATGTTTCCATATTATACTTTTGGCAGTTCTGTTCGAAATGAAATATTTCCCTGTAAATTATCTTCTGTGCCACCTACCATTGCCATATAATTGACACGGCAATTCAGATTTACTTGGCCAACCGGGCCATCCAGCCTGCTCGGCTGAGTGAATAGCATATCTGCTCTTCACCCAAAAGGCTGCGGGTTAGAATCCTGATGTGGGCATGGATGTTTGGGATTGTTTGTGGAAATACCAGTGGTGGTCAGCAGTACATGCCATTTGTGTAGTTGCGGTCAATTAGTGACTGAATGGAGGAGACGGAGTTATAGAGCAGATGTTCTCCCTCGATGAGTCCTGGGACTCCCTGGAGGTGTCAAATCATCATCATCAAATTCTTGCATGTACCCTCAAGGAGTGTACAGGATATGACAGTACTATATGAAAAATTCACATCACTACTAACTTCCTATCTACAATTTTCCTCCAAATCAATCTGTTACCTGTCAAGACTCCAACATTATCAAATATAATATTTTTATCTTCTAATGCACATTTTACTGTATCAATCCACCTATATCTAGGTCTTCCTCTGGGTCGTTTTCCTACCAACCTGGCAGAGAACACTTGTTTTGCTAAACTTTCCTCGCCCATTCTGTTTAAGTGACCATACCACCTGAGATTAGTTCTGCTAATGCATTCCTGGATGCTGACACTGTCAAATTCTATCCTAATATCCTCGTTTTTAATATGATATTGCCATTGAATGCCATCTGTTCACTCCTCTAATCTTTCTCACGACTCTCATATCTGTGGTCTCTAGACTTTGGTTAAGTGTTTTACTTCTGACCCAGCTCTCAGATCCATAAGTTAAAACTGGTTTGAACACTGTCTTGTATACAGCTAATTTAGTGTTCCGACTAATTTCTCTTTTATTCTGTATGAATATATTCAATTGACTTCCTACCAGCTTTGTTGATTCCATTTTCTATTTCCATTATTAATTTTCCCTCTTCACTAAAAATCGTGCCTAAGTACTTTAAATATTTTACTTGTTCCACAGGTTCTCCGTTCACAATGCAGTTGACGTTTTCAACGATTCTGCCAATTTTCATTGTCTTTGTCTTTTTATTGCTGACCTTCATACCATATCTATTACAACAGTTAATCAATTTAGTCAGGGACTCTTGTAGACTTGCAGTGGATTTATTTAGAAGTATAACGTCGTCCGCATAAAGCAGAGCTGACATTAACATCTCCAATTTTGATGTCATGTTTCATACCAGTTTCCTTCACAATGTGATCCATATAGATAATTTACATCCTAGTCTCACACCAGATTTAACATTAAACCATTAAACATTAAATTTAACATTAAAATTTAAAATTAACTGCTAACTTACAATTCAAATAAAGACTAAGTATTGCTTGATATAATGCCCCACTGACACCATATAACTGTAGTATATTGAATAGCTTCTCTCTTGGCACCTTGTCATATGCCTTTTCCAAATCAACAAAACTTAAATACAGATCTTTGTTATATTCCCATGATTTCTCCACTATTTGTCGTAAAGTGAAGATCTTGTCCTGACAGCCTCTATTTGACCTGAATCCAGCTTGTTCTTCACTAAGCTTTTCTTCCACAATTCTTCTCAACTGTTTCTCAAGTATACTTGCATAGATCTTGCCAGTAACACTGAGTAGGGATATACCTCTGTAATTCTCACATTCAGTTTTATTTCCCTTTTTATATATGGGTACTATGAGAGCTCTACTCCAATCATCAGGAATTCATCCCTCTGTCCAGGCATTCTGAACTATGAAGTGCATCCACTGTAAGACTTTCATACCATCATACTTCAGCATTTCTGGTCGAATATCATCTACTCCTGCTGCCTTTCCACATTTCAAGCCGTTGATGGCTTTTTCTACTTCAAGTATGGATATGTATTCCTGACTGTATGCCTGTTGAGTGTTTTTTACCACTATGCTATCACTGCTTGTTTCATTTTTTCGAAGTAATTACTCCATACTTCAAGGATATCTTTTTCTTCCATTTTCATGTCGCCTTTATCATCTCTAACTCTTTCCTCCATTTCTAAGCTTCTTTAACAACCTCCAGAATATTTTGCCACCTTCTTGGTATTTATTTTCTTCTTGCCAAAGTCCTCCCATGCCTTCTGTTTAGCTAGTTTTACACAGTGTTTAGCTTTCTTACATTTGTCTCTGTATTCTCTAAGATCACAAGCTGACTTATTTGCCAACTTTTGATATGCTTTCTTCTTTTCCTTCACTACCTCTTTAACTTCCTGTGTCCATCATGGAGTTCTGATTTTTCTATCCTCACAACCTCACCACATGCCTCTCTGGCTGAATCAATCAGGGTTTTCTTCAAGGCTTGCCACTGAATCTGCAAGGTTTGGTTCCTGTTTTCAAACTCTTTCATTTTTTCTTCAATAATCTTTGTGTATTTTAGTCTACAGTTCACATCTGAGAGCTGCTCAACTTTTATTCACTTTATAACTTTCTTACATGTTACTCTTTTCAATATGAAATTCAATTTTATTCTGCTCAAGACTAAATAGTGATCACTTCCAATTTCTCTGTACACTCTGGTGTCTTGCACAAGGGAGAAAACATCACTATCAACAATAATATAGTCAATGAGCCTTTTATTATTCCTTGCCTCTTCTCTCCATGTGAATTTGTGCACATTTTTATGTTGGAACATGGTGTTAGTAATAACCAGTCCATGTCCTGAGCAGAAACCCAACAGGTATTTGTCATTATTGTTAGCTTTGCTCTTTTCTCCAAATCTTCCCAAAATATTTTTGTATGTCTCACAATCATTTCCTACTCTGCTCTTTAGATCCTCAACAAGGAACAACTTTTCCTTTTTCATTGTGTCAGTTACTTTCTCTAAAGCCTGAAAAAATTCCTCCACTTCTACCTTAGTAGAATCTTCTGTGGGACCATAGGCAAATAAGTCTCATTGTCCAGGTCCGCATTCTGATATTTGCCCACATCACTCTACTTGAGACTGCCTGCCGTTCAAGAAGATTAGTCTCGTATTTTGTGTTGAATACTATGGCTACGCCTTCTTTTCCTTGATTGTCATTGCCTGAATGTAACATTTTGTATTTATTGCTCAGAAAGATTTCACCAGTTTTTGTCTATTTTGTTTCAGTCACTGCTATTATATCGATCAGGTACGTATCTAATTCCTCAGCTAGCTCCATTTCTTTGCCATTCAGGTTTCTTACATTGATAGTACCGATCTTTAACTCTGGTGATGTTCAGATGGGGTGTGTTTTCAGATTTGTTCCAGTAGCTGACTTTTCACTGTTCACCCTGGTTGCCTGGCGAAAACAACGGGGGCCTTGTTTAACCGAGCCATGCCCTAGCCGGCATGAAATTTTGTCATGTTGTACCATCATTTTGTATTTTGGTTTAAGTCAATGAGAATACAATTTAGTCGGCTAAATTTGATCTCGTAATCAGGCATAAGTAATAAAACATGTTTTTGGAATTTCAAGACATGTACAACTAAGAGGAATCATATATTCAATGATTTCAATTTTATACTAAACAAAATTCATGCTAAAGAGATCAGTACATACTAAATTAGTTCAAAATGTTAAGCAAACTGGGTAAGGTAAAATGCAATGCAATATTACATAAACTTATGATCCCTTTCCACAAGCTACACATTAGTTACATGTTATACATTCTGTTATTTCTCAATTAAGTGCTTTCTGCAATCTTGATTTTAGTTATCAAAGCTCAGTCACACATAAGTATGTAATTGCTTACAAACAATTCCTTTGTTCAACAGAAGCTAGTTATTCCAAATAAGAATTCACACTAAAGTTCTCTAATAAATTGTCCACGTCATATATTTTTACATCATTCTCCTTCTAACACAATCGAAACATATAATAAAATTCTCTACTTTACCAACTCCTTTCTGGATATCTGGTCGCTACCACATGTAGGTCTGGTTACCTTCCAATTAGGCTGTCTCTGCGCCTTTCGATGTGGCTACACTGTCCTTGAACTACTGCTGGACATGAACGTGTTTCTGCCGTGTCTAAGGAAGCTTTCTCTGTTCCTTCCGATGGGACATTCAGCGAGGGCTCGATTCTGCAAAGGCCGGTATCTCACGATCACCTCCGCGTGGAATTTTTCAACCATCTCCAGGAAAAGGCCCGCTGTCTGACATCACTGCACATCTCTCTCTCGAACCACCAGTCAAAACTTTAAGCAGGGGAACCAGGGAAGAAAAAGCAAAAAAGGCCCGTATTATGGTGCGCATTGTCTTATATTCTCACCTCACGCGTCCTCTTTTTTTTTCTGTGTCTTTTCCACATGACCCTTATCGTATATGTCCCGAGTTGATCCCTTACTCTCCCTTTGCTCTTAGGTTGCTGTTTTCATGGAAAACGTGCTCCCGTCACCTTCTGCGTATGCTATTGCCTCCGGCCCTACGCTCGACTTGTACAGTTCACATGCGACCTTTGGACTGCTACTTATTACCTGTCTAGTGATTTACAGCATACTAGATAGCTTAATGGGACAATAATAAAATTCTCTTATACAAATTCACTATTCTGACATAAATTCTCTATTTTGATTTTCAGTTAGACAGCAATAAATTTCAATACATTACATATAAAGAATACATATTCTTACATATAAATATAAACTTGAATTCTCACTCAGGTTACTTCATTTTTAATAATATGATCTGGAAAGAAGGAAAATGCCCACAAGATTGGACCAAAGAAATAGTTATTTCGATCTACAAAAAAGGACACAAATCTGATTGTAACAATTATCGTGGAATCAGCTTACTTAGTACCCGTTATAAAGTATATGCAAAAATCTTAGCATATAAACTTAAGCGTATAGTAGACCCAAAATTAATAGAAGAACAAAATGGATTCAGAAAAGGCAGGTCATGCATAGACTCTGCATTTACATTAAAATTATTAATAGGAAAAATGAACATAGAAACACACATAGCTTTTATAGCTTACACCAAAGCATTTGATAAAATTATCAGAGAAAAACTACGAGAAATCCTAGAAGAATATGAAATACCAAACCAACTCTTTAGAGCCTTATATAATATATATCAAGATAATAAAATATCTTCAAAAGTGATTACACCACATTTTTTTATTATTCAGTTATATAAAACACTGAAATAATAGTTCCCGACAAGTTTCGTAAATCATAGGATTTACATCTTCAGGGGTAAATAGTATAACTTAAAGTTTAAACAAGAGAATTAATAAATACAAATCATAACCATCTGGCTATTCATAAAACTCAAATAACAGAATGCAGATATAAAATGTTATTGACGTTGAACGTCAATAACTCGTCCAGTATTGTTCAACGTCAATAACGTTTTATATCTGCATTCTGTTATTTGAGTTTTATGAATAGCCAGATGGTTATGATTTGTATTTATTAATTCTCTTGTTTAAACTTTAAGTTATACTATTTACCCCTGAAGATGTAAATCCTATGATTTACGAAACTTGTCGGGAACTATTATTTCAGTGTTTTATATAACTGAATAATAAAAAAATGTGGTGTAATCACCGAAATATGTCTTTTGAACCAATTAGCCACAGAAGTTTACGCCTGCAAATAAAATATCTGTGAAGTACAATAATTCAACATCAAGTTGAAAGTTGTGCTCCACCTTTGCAAGGAGTTGCCCAAGTGTTGTACCACCTTACCCCAGTCCTGAAGATACTTTCAGGTACAAACTTTGTTTGCTCACACTTGGATAAAGGATTAAACTAAATTTATTATATTCTAACCAAGTGAAAAATAAACTTTCAACATCTTTCTCTAAATCCAGAGTAATTTATTAAAAAGGTGGCACACCATTTTGCAACTCCTATAGGTAGAGATGACCTTGCTAATGCTTCTGCCTGGTATGTCCACTTGGGCCTGGCTCCCACTGAAGAGACCTCAATAAAGGTCGAAACTAGTCTGGGTAGTGGCCCTTCCCTTAATGCATAACATTAGACATATCCGCAAGGTGATGTGTTTTGCATTATGGGAGATACTGAGATAAAAGTGATGTTAGCTTGTTCCACCTTTGCAAGGAGTTGCCCTGGTGTTGTTCCACCTTACCCCAGTCCTGAAGATACTTTCAGGTGCAAACTTTGTTTGCTCACACTTGGATAAAGGATTAAACTAAATTTATTAAATTCAACATCAAGCTGGAAACCAATAAATCAAGGAGTATGTCAGGGTTGCTCTCTCTCACCAATTTTATTTAATATATACATAGATAAAATCATAAAAGAATGGAATTAATGAACTACAAAATTCATTATGCAGTCTAAATAATCTGATAAAAACATATGGTATGGAAATATCAACCAACAAAACAAAAGTCATGGCCTTCAAAGGTGCTAATCCAATAAGAAGCAAAATAGTAATAAACAACAAAATAATAGAGCAAGTAAATACATTCAAATATTTAGGTTGCACAATGTCATGTGAAAATGAAGCTGGTATAGAACCAAAGATATCAAACTTTTTAAAAGTAACTGGCATTATAAATAAAATTTTTAAACCCAATTATGTACAAAAACACACACTAATAAGAATCTACAATACAGTAGCTAAACCAACCTTACTTTATGGCAGTGAGATATGGACAATAAAAAAAGCAGATGAAAGAAGAATTGAATCATCCGAAATGAAATTTCTGCACAGAACTGAAGGAGTCACAATAATGGACAAAATGAAAAGCAGCGAAATCAGAAAAAAACTTGGAATTACAACCTCCCTAAATGAAACAGTTATTTGCTATAGAGAAAAATGGAAAGAACACATACGAAGAATGAATAGAAGCAGAATACCTAAACAAATTCTAAATTACCACCCAAAAGGTACTCGATGCAGAGGAAGACCCTTAAAAAGATGGGATTGAGTCCGAAACAGGCCACTTGACCTATAAGCCTGGAAAGGAAGAAGGAAGGAAGGAAGAAGAATATTCTCACATACAGCAAACAAGTTATCTTTATTTTCTGCTGGTGTGCAGGTATTTCTTTAAGTTGTTAGATTTAGTATTTTAAATCCTGAATGAACAATTTCCTTGCAAAAGTTCTCCATTCAGGATCTAACAAAAAAATTCCTCTACTTCTACCTTAGTAGAACCTTCTGTGGGACTATAGGCAAAAATAAGTCTCATTGTCCAGGTCTGCATTCTGATATTTGCCCACATCACTCTAGTTGACACTGCCTGCCGTTCAAGAAGATTAGCCTCGTATTTTGTGTTGAATACTATGGCTACTCCTTCTTTTCCTTGATTGTCATTGCCTGAATGTAACATTTTGTATTTATTGCTCAGAAAGATTTCAACAGTCTTTGTCTTTTTTGTTTAAGTCACCCCTATTATGTCCATCTGGTACTTATCTAATTCCTCCACTAGCTCCATTTCTTTGCCATTCAGGCTTCTTATGTTGATAGTACTGATCTTTAACTCAGGTGATGTTGAGTTGGGGTGTTTATTTAGATTTGTTCCAGTAGCTGAGTTTTCGCTGTTCGCCCTAGTTCCCTGACAAAAATAATGGGGGCTTTGTTTAACAGGCTACACCCCAGCCAGCATGAAATTTTGTCATGTTGTACCATCATTTTGTATATTGGTTTAAGCCAATAAGAATACAATTTGGTCGGCGAAATCCCAAATTACCAGCCCATCCTCGTTTGTTCAGTATCCAGGTAGATACCCAATAATAATAATAATATATAATATTTAATCTCTCTCTCTCTCTTTAATTCTTCCTGCTTTGTGGTGTAGTAAGAGGATAAACAAGTGGTAGGTGAAGCATGTCAGTACTGTATACTATCAGAAGAGCGATCCTAGGATGAAGGATGGTCACCACTATACCTAACTAGTAGGGTTAGGATTGAAAATTTAGGTTACTGTAAACCTAGTCTCGTAGAAACTTTTTTTTTATATAGGAAGAAGTAATGATTTCTTGCTCAAAATGTTTTCTACCTTTTTTCTTAATTTTTGAAAAATATTAATAGCTTTAGATAACTATTTTCATATAAACAAATTTAAATATTCATGAGAAGATAAAAATCTTGATATCTTATACTTACAAGTCCCTGTTTGTCATCTTTAAAACTATGAAAAAGTTGATTTTCTGGACTAAACAATGCTGAACATACCAGAGTAAACCATTCCCTTCTTACTCCACCCCAGTCTAGTCCTAAGTACAAAAGAAACTCAAATTATTATCTAAAATTAAAAAAAAAAGCAACTGAATTTCATTTATTTATTGATAACAAAAATGTCAGTTAGCAAGTCTGATTAATAGCATGCCACATATGAACAGAAAGTCATGATTGCAGCAAGTTCTTTGTTTGATTACAAAGTAAATTATACTTCAGAATTTATATTATTGTTTTTATCCTTTACCTAAGCATAAGCATATAGCAATATCAGATAGGCTACTTGTATAGGGAGATCTGTCTCCATATGTAAGCTTATCAGGATGTTACTTCACATGTGTATGTTTAGGTAAAGGATAAAAACAAGACTATAATTTCTTGGTAAAGTATAATTTGCTTTGTAACCAACAAAAACACCTGTTGTAACAATCTTTCATCCACAGTATTTTAATAACAAAGTTATAAACTATTTTCCTAGCAGTATGTGGAAAACATGACCTATACCACTACATTAGCATTCAGCATCTCCACAGGTCTAGTTACAACTGACAAAACCTCAATAAAGATTGAAGCTGATCTGGGGTAGTGACCCTTTTCATAATGCCCAGTAATATAAGCTGTTAAGATTATTTTATAGCTAATTATTATACACACACATATATATATATTTCTAGAAATGCAAAATGTATGACTTCAATAATGCTTTTTTTTTTTTCAATGAAATCTTGTATAGACCTTTTAAGAAAAACTTAATGATTATGGAAGAAGTCATTTAAGCATGCAAATGAAGTCTTAAGTAAACTTTGAATGTGACAAAAAAAAAAAAAAAATTACAATTTCCTGAAATTATTATGAAACATAGGATTAATCCATTTGGGATTTCAGCAGTATAATAAAATAATGTAATAAGCACTGTAGTGTTGTGTGTGCGCATGCATGCATGCACAAAATTACTGATTACTTGATATATAAAATGCTTACATAGTAGGCAACACAGATATCTATATATACTTGTGTGTGTGTGTGTGTGTATATACGAGGGTGGTCTGTAAAGTTCTCGGTCTAACAATGAAAAAACAAATTTATAATTTCAAAATTATTTTTTATTTTTCAACATAATCTCCCTTAAGACTAATACATTTATTCCAGTGATGCTCCAGTGCCATTATCCTATCACTGTAGTGGTTCTCAGTATGATTTGCAAAATACCCCTCTACAGCTGTAATCACCTCTTGTTTTGAAGAAAAACACTGACCAGCGAGGAAGAGTTTTAGTTTTGGGAAGAGATAGAAGTCAGAGGGAGCCAATCTGGAGAATAGGGCAGATGTTCCAACAATTCATAGTGCAGCTCCCTTAATTTTCCCATTGCCAAAACACCTTTGTGAGCATGTGCATCGTCCTGATGAAAGTTGATTTTTTTTTCTTCTGCAAACTGAGTCTTTTCTCACGAATTTTTTTTTATCTAGTCTGGTTAAAAGATGAGAATAATATTCTCTGATTATTGTTTTACTCTTTTCAAGATAATAAACAAAATGCCTTTAGCATCCCAAAACACAGATGCCATGACCTTTCCTGCTGATGGAGCCGACTTTGTCTTCTTGTGGCACTGAACAACTGGCTTTTGCCCACTGTTTTGACTGCTGTTTGAATTCTGGTGTAACGGTGAATCCAAGTCTCATCCACAGTAATAAATCAATGCACAAAATCAGTTTTATTCTTGTTAAAATGCTCCATGCACTGTTCAGAGATTTGAATGCGAGTGTGTTTTTGATCTGCTGTGAGCAAGCGCCTGCAATTCTTCATGCAAAATATAACCTACACGTTCTTTTGAAATGCCTATAGTGTCAACAATTCCACACACTTTGACTCACCAGTCATCCAATACCACATCATGCACTTGATCAATGATTTCTGGTGTTGTTACACTTTTCGGACATCCTTCATGTGGATCATCTTCAAGGCTGGTATGGTACGGCCATGTTTAAACTTGGCAGCCCATTTCTTAATTGTTGAAAACGAAGGAGGTTATAAAATTCTTTTACAAAGAATTTTATAACTGCATGATACTCAATTTTATCCATTTCAAGGAATACAGACAACACTTTTCTTCAGACAGCTGTATAAAACAAACTACTTGATAGAATGACTTGCAATTTCACATGGATGCTTATGACAGATGTATCAACTTAGAAAAAAAAAAAAATCTTGCCGATAATGTTGCCATCTATGGTCAAGGCCGAGAACTTTTCAGACCACTCTCACACACACACACATATATATATATATATGCTTCATACATATATATGGATACGTATATATGTATACATATGCATACAAATTTTATGTAAATCATATGGTCGTATACATAAATTTATAATTAAATTTTACGTAACTTATATGTATGTATACGTAAATTTATAATAAAATTTTACGTAAATTATACATAAATATGCATACATATACATACAAACACACATACATATGAAAGAAAAAACAAAGACAAAGATATTTGGTGAGAAGAACATGAAACAAAAGATACAAGTGGATGGAACTGATATAGAAAATGTAGAACAATTCACATATTTGGGAAGTAAACTGACATATGACTTGGACTGTAAAAAAAGAAATAAAGATCACGATTGCAAAGGGAAGAACAAATCTGAAGGCCATGTATAACATCTGGAAAAGTAAAGTGATCAGCCTGCAAACAAGTCTAAGAGTACTGGAAACATGCATCTTCAGCAGTGTATTGTATGGATCTGAAACGTGGGTAGTAAATAAGGAATCAAGAAAAATAATTTTTGCATTTGTAAGAACTTGTTACAATAAGATTCCAAGAATACGATGGGTACAGAAAATCACCAATGACGAGATCTATCAGAAGATACACCCAAAACAGATTCTAATGAAGAAGATTATAAAACGCAAGCTACAATTATTTGGACACATCTGTAGAATGAGTCAGGACCAGAAAATAAAGAGATTTATGTTTGGTATTTTGGATGATTTAAACAGAAGAGGTAGACCATACAGAGAATGGATAGATGATATAAAAGACTGGTGTGGAACGGGTGTACAAAAAATGCGAAACTGTGCACTGGACAAAGAAAGGTGGAAGAAGATAGTGAAGCAGGCATCGGACATCAATGGGTAGTGAGTCCATGGTTCGTGATGATGATGATATACATGCATACATACATACGAAGATATGAAATGATGGTACAACATGACAAAATTTCATGTCGGCTGGGGTGTCGCCCGGTTAAACAATACCCCCCCCCGCCGTTGTTTGCGACAGGAAACCAGGACAAACACTGAAAAGTCAGCTACTGGAACAAATCTGAAAACACACCCCAACTCAACATCACCAGAGTTAAAGATCGCTACTATCAACATAAGAAGCATGAATGCAAAGAAATGGAGCTAGCTGAAGAATTAGATAAGTACAACATGACAAAATTTCATGTCGGCTGGGGGGTCGCCCGGTTAAACAATACCCCCCCCCCCCGCCGTTGTTTGCGACAGGAAACCAGGACAAACAGTGAAAAGTCAGCTACTGGAACAAATCTGAAAACACACCCCAACTAAACATCACTAGAGTTAAAGATCGCTACTATCAACATAAGAAGCATGAATGCAAAGAAATGGAGCTAGCTGAAGAATTAGATAAGTACCAGATCGACGTAATACGGGTGACTGAAACAAAAAAGACAAAGACTGGTGAAATCTTTCTGAACAATAAATACAAAATGTTACATTCAGGCAATGACAATCAAGGAAAAGAAGGAGTAGCCATAGTATTCAACACAAAATACAAGGCTCATCTTCTGGAAAGGCAGACAGTGTCAACTAGAGTGATTTGGACAAATATCAGAATGGGGAACTGGACAATAAGACTTATTTGTGCCTATGGTCTCACAGAAGGTTCTACTAAGGTAGAAGTGGAGGAATTTTTTGAGGCTCTAGAGAAAGCTACTGACACAATGAAAAAGGAAAAGTTAGTCTTTGTTGGGGATCTAAATAGCAGAGTAGGAAATGATTGTCAGACATACAAAAATATTTTGGGAAAATTTAGAGAAAATTGTAAAGCTAATAATAATGGCAAATACCTGTTGGATTTCTGCTCAGGACATGGACTGGTTATTACTAACACCATGTTCCAACATAAAAATGTGCACAAATTCACATGGAGAGAAGAGGCAAGGAATAAGAAAACTCTCATTGACTATGTTATTGTAGATAGTGATGTTTTCTTCCTGGTGCAGGACACCAGAGTGTACAGAGGATTTGAAATTGGAAGTGATCACTATTTAGTCTTGAGCAGGATAAAATTGAATTTCATCTTGAAAAGAATAACATGTAAGAGAGTATTAAAGCGAATAAAAGTTGAGCAGCTCTCAGATGTGAACTGTAGACTAAAATGCACAAAGATTATTGAAGGAAAAATGAAAGAGTTTGAGAACAGGAACCAAACCTTGAAGAAAACCCTGATTGATTCAGCCAGAGAGGTATGTGGTGAGGTTGTCTGCAAGGATAGAAAAATCAGAACTCCATGGTGGACACAGGAAGTTAAAGAGGCAGTGAAGGAAAAGAAGAAAGCATATCAAAAGTTCCTGGCAAATAAGTCAGCTTGTGATCATAGAGAATACAGAGACAAATGTAAAAAAAGCTAAATATTGTCTAAAACTAGCTAAACAAAAGTCATGGGAGGACTTTGGCAAGAACATATATCAAGGTGGTGGCAAAATATTCTGGAGGTTGTTGAGGAAGCTTAGAAATGGAAGAAATAGTACTCTAAAAGGAGTTAGAGATGATAAAGGAGATAAAAATGGAAGAAAAAGATATCCTTGTAGTATGGAGTAATTACTTCGAAAAATTGCTAAAAGAAACAAGTAGTGATTGCACAGTAGTAAAAAACATTTCAGCTACTTAGCCACAATTTTTAATGAAGAAGGTAAATTAAATATGGAAGTAGACAACAGAATCAACAAAGCTGGAATGGTAGGAAGTCAATTGAATAAATTCATACTGAATAAGAGAGAAATTAGTCAGAACACTAAATTAGCTGTATACAAGACAGTGTTCAAACCAGTTTTAACTTATGGATCTGAGAGCTGGATCAGAAGTAAAACACTTGATCAAAGACTAGAGACTGCAGATATGAGAGTCCTGAGAAAGATTCGAAGCATGAATAGATGGCATCAATGGTAATATCTTATTAAAAACGAGGATATTAGGAAAGAACTTGACATTGTCAGCATCCAGGAATGTGTTAGCAGAGTTAATCTTAGGTGGTAAGGTCACTTAAACAGAATGGGCGAGGAAAGATTAGTAAAAAAAAAAGTGTTCTCTGCCAGGTTGGTAGGAAAACGATTCAGAGGAAGACCAAGATATAGGTGGATTGATATGGTACAAAGTGCCTTAGATGATAGAAATATAAGATCTGATAATGTTGGAGTCCTGACAAGTAACAGACTGATTTGGAGGAAAATTGTAGATAGGAAGTTAGTAATGATGTAAATTTTTCATGTAGTACTATCATATCCTATACATCCCTTGAGGGTACATGGAAGAATTTAATGATGATGATATATATGTGGAGTTTGTTTAACAGAAAAAACAAAGTCAGTCTATACTTTATCCACACATTATATGCTGATTCATGCTTTCCAGTGGAATGATCTAAATCTTTATGCTGTCAAGATTCTGTACTCAGATGTCACAGTTAAATATGCAAGTGAATTATGATGTGAAGAGCTTCTGTAGTTTAGTCAGTATCAACAATGTAACATGGTTGAAAAGATGTGGATTTGAATCCCATCTAGGCAAAGAGCCTTTACCAGGGCTTTTCAAATGAATGGGAGTTAAATGGTCTAGGTGGAAAAAACAGAGGATTCTCATCCTGCAAAACAAGCAAACCCATCAGAAAAACACATACAATTTACAGACAATTCAGATAGGATTAACCACCATATTATAAATAGTAATACTGCTTAATATGAATAGATTTTGTATCAGGAGCCTGGAAAAATTACTTATTGAGGTAAGATCTAATGCAGAGAGTCAAGGAAATTAGATCATCATGGCAAGAATGTGTTAGAAAGTTCAGCTATAGTATGCAATCATGATAAAGATATGAATTGAACTGAACCTGATTATGCATCTGGTGCAGGGGTGGAAATGTATGCTTTGGGATCAAATATTTTGAGTGTGTCTGGGAAGGCAAAAGATAAACAGGTACAACAAGGCTAAGCAGACTGCATATCTAAGTATAAGAAAAGGCTAGGAGGTAATTTGTTAATGTCTATACACAAATGCAGGAGCATCAAGAACAAAGGAGTTGAGTTTGTCCTTTATTGAATATGATGTGGTCTAAGATTGTTTGCATTAGTGAAACTTGGCTATCAGAATCAGATATTGTAACGGATTGAGTGTAAGGGGGTATAGTATTTTTAGGAATGACAGAAGAGAAAAACAGAGGAGGAGAAAGTGCTACTAATGATATCAGATAACTTGAGTCCAGTTAGGGAAGAGCCACATGAAAGCAATAATGGTAATAATGTCCCATGTAGTACTAGTAGTGAGTTTGAGGCTATATAGTGTGAAGCAGAGGCTAACAAGATGAAATATTATTATTATTACATGACACCTTGAAGAAGTCCAAAGCCTCATCAAGGGAGGGCACCTACTTCTACAACTTAGTTTCCACTACAATCACCAACCATACCGAACCACAACTATCATCATCTACACCAATGCCATCTACTGCCCACCATCACCAGTAATATTTTTTTTTGTCTGTAAATTTCATGTTCTCAAGGACAATTTGTCTATATAAGGGATGAAAAACCCGAGTTTCCGGAAGGAAAATCCTGCTAACTCCAATATGAGATTGGCTAACTCCCTTTCAACTGAAAAAGCCCATATAGTGATTCCTCTCATCACAAAGAGAATCTAACTCAGGCCTTTTCCAATCAAAGGGCACAATATACTGTCATTCTTCCAATTGTGCTATGGAGGTGGTTCTACAATCTGGCAGTTCACTTGCAGGAGATGATGAAATGCATTGCTGAATTATCCTGATGGGTACTAAATGAGTGATCATTATGGGTGACTTTAATTATCCAAACGCTGAATAGGTAGAAGAAATCTCATGATAAAATAAAGCCGAATTTTTTCAGTTCTGGTGAGACAACTTTCTCAAGTAGCATGTAAAAAAAGGAACTCGAGGTCAAAAAAGTGTTAGATTTGTTTATAGTAAGAAGAGGTCTCTGTTAAGAATATGACTATTTTACCACAGTTGGTGACAGTGATCATGAAGTACCTTACTGGAAAGTAATTAATTATATAGATGTTCCAATTAGGACATGTTACATGCTAAACTACAAAGCTGAAAATTATGACTAACTTAGGAGAATACAATCTTTGGTCCCATGGTATCAGTTACTAAATGGGAAATATATTAATAATACTTGAGAATTTTTGAAAAAAAGTGCTTAAAAGAGGCATTATCTGAGTGTATCTCTTGAGTTCTTTGAACTCCAGAGATATTCAAAGGGCGGAAGCGAAATGAATGTATTTGTGAGAGATCCAGAAGAAGATCAAGTGGAAGGAATATCGAGAGAATAAGGGTAAGAGGAGTTATAAAAGATATAAAACACAGGCAAGAAAAAATAATGAGTATTGTACAAAAAGCTAAACTGGAGTAAGAAAAGAAAAGGGCTATGTAGGCTAAAGGCAATCAAAAAGAATTTTATTGTTATGCTGCAAGTAAAAGAAAAAATAAAAATGGCTATCAGTTTAATGTTAGTAAGTGTAAATTATGGAATTTGGCATGATGAAATTTCCAACAGCATATTAGGGGGATTATGCGATAAGATACCGAAGAGGCTAGAATTTGAAGTTCAAAGATTACATAGCAAAAACTGCAAATAGAACTCAGAGAATAACTGTGATGTTAAAGAGAACCTTGACATATAAGGTAAGGAAGTCACTTTGCCTCTTTACAAGGCCTTGGTAAGACTGCACATGAACTACTGTGCACAGATTTGGTCGCCTGAGTTTCAAGGAGATAACAAAGAGTCACAAAGATTTGGAATTATAATCAGGATTATGGAATTTAGATTATGGGGACAAATTGAGAGTATGTAGAATACAAACTTCTAAATAGATGTTATAGGAGATGGTCTGATGAAATTTTCTGTTATATAGAAGTTTAGGAAACAATACTGGGTGGGGGGGGACATCCATGAAAGTTAGGTTTGTTCACAGTTAAGAAAGGGATCAGAGCTAGATGTTTCTCTCACAGAGCAGTGAGTGAGTGGAATACAAGGGTGGTCTGAAACGTTCTCGGCCTCTACCATAGATGGCAAAAACTATCACCAAGATTTTTTTTTTTCCTAAGTTGGTACATCTATCATAAGCATCCATGTGAAACTGCAAGTCATTCTATCAAGTAGTTTGTTTTATACAGCTATCTGAAGCAAAAGTGTTGTCTGTATCAAATGAATAAAATTGAGTATTGTGCAGTTATAAAATTCTTTGTAAAAGAAAGTTTAACGGCAAAAGAAATTCATTCGAAGTTCATAAAAGTTTATGGACACTCTTCTCCTTCGTTTTCGACAATTAAGAAATGGACTGCCGAGTTTAAACGTGGCCGTACCGGCCTTGAAGATGATCACATGAAGGACATCCAAAAAGTGTAACAACACAGAAATCATTGAGTGCACGATATGGTATCAGATGACTAGCAAGTCAAAGTGCATGAAATTGCTTAGACTATAGGCATTTCAAAAGAACGTGTAGGATATATTTTGCAAACGAAAAAGCTTTGCGTAAGATGGGTACAGAGCTTGCTCACGGCAGATCAAAAACATACTCACATGAAAATCTTGGAACAGTGCTTGGAGTGTTTTGACAACAATAAAACTGATTTTGTGCGTCAATTTATTACTATGGATGAGACTTGGATTCACCGTTACACACCAGAATCCAAACAGCAGTCAAAACAGTGGACAGAAGCCGGTTGTTCAGCACCAAAGAAGAAGTCGGTTTCATCAGCAGGAAAAGTCATGGTATCGGTGTTTTGGGATGCTAAAGGCATTTTGTTTATTAATTATCTTGAAAAGGGTTAAACAATAACTGGGGAATATTATTCTGATCTTTTAACCAGACTACACGAAAAAATTCGTGAGAAAAGACCCAGTTTGCAGGAAAAAAAAATAATCTTTCATCAGGATAATACACTTGCTTACAAAAGTGTTTTGGCAATGGGAAAATTAAGGAACTCTGCGTTGCACGTGGCTAAAATTTTGCAAAGTGTCATGTAAAAGATGATACGTGCTGACACTGTTATGAATGAACAAATTGTGTCCCCGGCTATTGGAAATTTATCGAACTTTTCAAACAACCCTCATTGTAGAAACTCCAAGAATATGCAATCAGGTATGTACATGGAAGCATTGAAAGCTCTTTCCATGTACATAAGTAACAAGGATTAATTAAACCAAGAATACAATTTCTTGGCATCTTTAATTTATAGTATAACCAAGTGGAAAAACTTTTAGTAGAGTTCTTTATGCAGATTTTGTTTTCTTTTGAATGGACAAATGCTGTGCTTCCAGTTTCAAAGTGGGGAGGGAACCACTTTTGCAATTGATTCTGCATACACAGAATAGAAAGAAAAGAGGGATCTAGTCTACCTATATGAGATGTTCAGAATTTTTTAAGTTTGTGAATAGCTCTGGTCCAGAGAAAGATGAGATTGGCAGGACATGTACTGAGAGATTCAGCAGGACAGAGGATACTAACAGTTTTAGAAGGAAAAATTATGGGAAAAGGATCAAGAGGCAAAAAACGAAGGACATGGTTCGAAGATATAAGATCATGGACAGGATCACATGGCTATGCAGAAACAAAAAAGGAAAGCCACCAACAGAGAGAACTGGAAAGACATGGTGCTGCACCCTCTCAATGAGGAAGCTACATGAAGAAGAAGAATAGCTCTGGTATGTTGTCTTAAAATATTTGCTAATTTTTCACTTTGTCTTTTAAAGGACAGTACAGAGTGTCAACAAACTCAGGTTTTGTGACAATGGCCAAAGAGATTTCTGCTTTGTGTTTTTAATATCCAATTAAATGTTTTCTTAAAATCGTTTTGTTCAAAGTAGTTAGTGCACTGAATTGTTTTGCAGTGGAACACTGGAGATGATTACTTTAGTTCTGTTGGCAAGTGGTTTAATGTTTCTGTGGATGATAATAAGACATGTTATGTGAGGACACCTGTCTCCAAACTTTTCATATATGTGTTAAAGATACCAAGCAATTTTATATATATAAACTTGGTTTTAATCCTATTTCCCCATTAGGGAGAAATACTAAGGAAAGTGATCAGTTCTTGCTCCACCTTTGCCACGAGTTGCCTCAAACTTGCACTATGTGCGGAGTCGCCCCGACTTGCACCACTTGCAGGCGCAAACTTGACTTACTTGTCTGTTTGCTTACGTGGGAAATAGGATTAAAACCAAATTTATACATATAAAATTGCTTGGTATCTTTAACATATATTATACCCAAGGTAAAAAACTTTCTACATCTATCTCTCATCCTGAGATTTTTATTTAACAAGGTCAAAGCACCTTATGGCAACTTGTTTAGGTAAAATTTATAAGCTCTGTGTTACTTTAACCTTGGTATTTTTTAAGCCTGGCTCCCACTGATGAAACTCAATGAAGGTCGAAACCGGTCTGGGTAGTGGCCCTTGCCTTTAATGCATAGCATCATGCATCTTTGCAAGGGGATGTGCTTTGCATTAGAGGGAAATACTAAGAAAAGTGATCAGAGCTTGCTTCACCTTTGCCACGAGTTGCACAACTTGCAGGTGCAAATTTGAATTACTTGTCTGTTTGCTTACTTGGGAAATAGGATTAAAACCAAGTTTACATATATAAAATTGCTTGGTATCTTTAACGTATATTATACCCAAGGTAAAAAACTTTCTACATATATATATATATATATATACATATCTATATATGTAGAAAGTTTTTTATAATGAGAAGAGAAATGCAGGGGTCAATTACTCTAACTTCAATTCAATTTGTTGTTTGCTAGTAGAGCTGTTTATTTAATATAAATACCCTGAAGAAAGACAGTGTCAAAATAAAAAATGATATTAAACACAAATAAGTTATTATTATTTTCAAAGTATCTGAAACTGGAACATTAGTGAACAAGGGTTTTATTTATTTATTTATTTATCATATGAGGAAACAAAGATAAATAAAGTAACCTACCTTGTTCACCAAGGAAGGTGATTTCAAAATTTTTGCACCATTCAGTAACACCAAATCCCTGAGTTGCTTTCATTGACTGCAAAAAAGCACACTAAATTAATAAGGCTAAACATATAGATCCATTCAATAACAAGTATGTGATATATAACACTGAAAAAAAGGAAATGTTCATATGATTATATAAAAAGGAATAGCATATTGATATACACTGAATGGACAAAACATTAGAGATATCTACCTAATAATATGTCGGTCCTCCTCTAGCATAAATAACAGCTTGTACTCTCTCCAAGGCATTGACTCCAGCAGATGCCAGAGATAATTCCGGTCATGCCTGTTGCAGCATTGTCCACAACTGCACCTTAGACATTGGTTCTGGATACATGGATTTGATGTCTCGCTCTACATAATCCTAGAGAGATTTTTGATCGGATTTAAATCTTGGAGGCCACTGGATGATCCCAAACTCAGATCAGTGTTCCTCAAGCCATGCCTGGGTGGTTGTGGCCCAGTGGGATGGTGCACTATCCTGCTGAAACAGACCATTGGCTGCAGAAGGCACGAATGCCATGCAAGTATGTAGATGATCAGCCAGCACATTCTGGTAGCTTGCAGCATTTAAGGACCTCTTCAGACACATTAAGGGACCTAATGTGTCACATGAGAAGGCTTCCCAAACCATCATCTCCTTGAACAGAGCCAACCTGGCATGATGGGGGGGCCATGGCCTCATGCTATCAATGCCATACCCACACCCTCTCGTCAGCTCGGTACAACCGATAATGGGATTCATTAAACCACATGACTCTGGACCACAATGCAGAGGTCCAGTTTTGATGGTCCCCGATACCAAGCGAGGCGCAATGCCTGATCATGCATTGTCAACAGTGGTACACAATTAGGGCATTGGCTCCTGTAGCTCATGGTATGCAGGGTACGGCATATGATTCGCTCACAGATGCTGCTTGAACCTCTGACATTGAAACTGGATGTGATTTGTGCCACCATTAGCATGTGGATGGTGCATAAGAGTCTGAACAATCTACATCAATCCTGGTCATCAATGACATGGTCTGTCACCACTTGCTCACTGGTACATCCATTAATGGTATACTTGCGGTAGATCTATCTGTCTTGCGCTGATAATACGTCCACGATCAAAGTCGCTAAGATAGCCACATTTACCCATGTTCATCAATTATGATACCCTTTTGGGAGGCCCTGCTATCTGCCTATGTACTGTCTGCATTCAATTTGAGTATGTTTCACTCTGTGCAGGGGATGCCAGTGTCAACTTCCCATCACCCCATCTAATGTTTTCTCCACTGAGTGTAGATGTCAATTTATCAACAACAGAATAGTTCATTAAGTATTTTACCTTGGATATAATAAATGTTAAAGATACCAAGCTATTTTAAACCTGGTTTTACTCCATTTCCCAAGTAAGCAAACAGACAAATAAGTCAAGTTTGTGCCTGCAAGTGTTGCAAGTCTAGCTGACCCTGCACGTAGTGCAAGACTAAGGCAACTCATGGTAGAAGTAGAATAAGCTCTGATCACTAATCTTAATATTTACCCTTAATGCAAAACACATCTCCTGGAGGAGATGTATGATGCTTTGTATTAAAGGCAAGGGGGCCACTACTCAGACCGGGTAAAGGGTAAATATTAAGATCAGTGATCAGAGCTTATTCTACTTTTACTATGAGTTGCCTTGGTCTTGCACTACGTGCAGGGTCAGCTAGACTTGCAACACTTGCAGGTGCAAACTTGACTTATTTGTCTGTTTGCTTACTTGGGAAATGGAGTAAAACCAGGTTTAAAATAGCTTGGTATCTTTAACATTTAACAGAATAGTTCAATTAGCAATTATACTTGTCTAGGGCTGACAGATATAAATTTTTATATCACAGAACATTACAAATTTTTACAATAAAAACATAAGCAAGGTTATGTGCATGCATTTATTAAAAATCAAAAATAAATTTATTCTGCAACAAAATCAAATAAAATTTTTACAATAAAAATCAACAAAAGTAAATTGTATTTATAAAATACAATTTACTCTTAAGAAAAACTGTTATTTTTTCTTTATTTAAAAAATTTCGTTATTTAAAAAATGTTAGATATTTTAATCAAAATTCCACTAAATATATTTTGTAGGTACAATCACATTTTTTGCACATTCTTATTTTTTAAGTAAACTTAGGAAATTCAAAGCAGGACATGTCAATATTCACTAACCACTATATTATAGCTTTCACTAAAGAACAAAAAAGACTTCCAGTCAGTATCTTTCTTTGGTCCTTGGAAACCATTAAAGGAAAAATATGCACTACAACATCATCATGTATTTACATATTTTCAATAATTTAGAGTATTGCTCTTACAATATACACAGAATATGCTCTGTGTATTAGCATGCCACAAGACTGCTTGTCCACTGTGCACAATACATCATCAGTTATGCAAATTTCCACAACTTGTTTCATCTGAATTTGCAGTTGTAATCTTCAGAAATAGTGTTCATCCTTAGCTTCGAACCTCAGTGTAAGGAGAATAATAACAGGTATCCCTAAAAATGAATTTTTAACCAACAGGTGAATGCTCTCTTAGGAGACCCTGTAAGCCCTAGAGGGTGCATCCTTTGGGTGCAGATGGGGTCCCACCATATATGGTGGGATGATCCAAATAAATACAATAAGTACCATTGGACCAACAGGGCTATTAATTGGATAGCTGTTCTATTTAGTCTCACGTGATCAACTTGTTTTCTTCTGATACTGATGCTAATAGAGTATTGAAGAGCAAAGAGTCTTTCTTTTCTGACTTAATTCCTGGATAGGGAAGGTTAGGGAAGATTGTCACTAATGACATACCTAATCCTAAGAGTAGATACTCTGAAATCAAACCCTGGTCCAGCAAGTTGGAGTCACAAGATTCTCCACCACAAGACTCTTAAATAAAATCTAGTTAAGGAATTCTGTAGTACGTGTCTACAGGATTCATAAACTAAATTGAATAACTGTTGTAATACATTTGATATGTAACTCAGCAATAAAAAGACAGACCATGAAAATAAGCATGAATCTTGAAAGCATTAACTGAATGTTGAATGGAGAACCTTATAGAAAAAGTAAAACATTTCAGCTATTTAGGCACAATTTTTAATAAACATGGCAAATTAAATACAGAAACAGACAACAAAATTAGCAAAGTTTGTGTGGTAGGAAGTTAACTGAATAAGTTTATATGAAATAAGAGAGCAAGTAGTCAGAACAATAAACTGGAAGTATTCAGTATTAAAACTAACTTATGGATTTGAGAGTTGGATTAGAAATGAAGCAATTGGTCAAAGAATAAAGACAAGCAAATATGAGTCTGAGGAAAATTAGGGGAGTGAACCGATGGCCTCAATGGCAGAATCATACCAAAAATGAGAATGTTAGGAAGGAACATGAAACTGCTGACATTCAAGAACATGTGAGCAAAGCTAATCTAAAGTGGCATGGTCACACCAGATGGCACATGCTATAGTGGCAGCATGAACATTAGCTTACACTCAAGTAATTATTTTAATATGGGTACACCAACAATTTTCCAGAAATGAATATTCCAGCAACTCCTTTAGTCCTGACAAAATTACAAGAGCTCATGTGACTGCCTGACTAATTCAATGAGCCACCAGAGCTCACTTAATTAATGTGAATGTAACTGGGATGAAAGATGGCCTCAAAGGTTTAAGAAGCATGATAAAATTTTTATTCATAAGTTTGTGGTGAAAAATGGCATGTAAACCATGAAGGAGCTATCGAATACGTGGATGAATTTGTTAAATTTTTAGCTGATGAGTGCCTTAGTCCCCAGCAAGTGTGTAATTCTGACATTATATTGTTATGTGATGCATAACAGGAAGGACATTATCAGAAGAGAAAATGAAGAGAGGCTCTGGAATTCAGACAATCTAAGGATAGTTACAGGAAAATCGAAATGATCTAAGGCCTTTAATTTTGAAAGCCATTTTAAATTTACCCTAACATACTGTGCAAATAAAAATAGTGAATTGTTAAGATGGTTCAAAAAACCTGAAGCCTGAGCACATTTCACATCTGTAGGCCTACTAGAAGAATGCAACACTTCCTTTGAATTTCCATAAGCCAATAGTTATCCTACATGGACAAAACTTTTAAAATTTCAGTTTCTTGCTTCCTACAGAAACTTTTATTCCTTCTTGGATTCACACAGGAGAAAGAACGAACATAATAATTGCTCTTTATATGGCAGCAACATAAATCAGTCAAATTCTTCCTACATCTTAAAATAACAGAACACTGAAGAAAACATATCTTGTCTTTAAATTATATATTTAGTTTAATCCTTTATCCAAGTGTAAGCAAACAAAGTTTGCACCTGAAGTATCTTCAGGACTGAGGCAACTTGTAGCAAAGGTGGACAAAGCTTCACATCACTTGCCTTAGTATCCCATAATGCAAAGCATTATACATGTCTGCAAAGGGATGTGCTTTGCATTATGGGATACTAAGGCAAGCGATGTGAAGCTTTGTCCACCTTTGCTACAAGTTGCCTCAGTCCTGAAGATACTTCAGGCACAAACTGTTTGCTTACACTTGAATCAAAGATTAAACTAAATATATAATTTATAGTCTAATCAAGTGGGGAAAAAAAACTTCCAATATCTTGTCTTTATTTAAGGCACTCCAGTAACTTAACTTTCTATATGAGAGTAACAGCTCCACTGAAGAAACTACTAAAAACAATATCAACCATAACTTTAAAATAAATTAACTTTCTATATGAAAGACTCAACATTCTTCTTAAAACATTAACAGTTTTATAATTTCCAAACAAACAAATTTGCCTTCTACATGAAAACTTCTGAAGAAATAACTAAAACCATATCAACTGTTAGAACTCGCTTACCAGACTGAGAATCCTAAATAAAACAAACTTTACTGGGTCCATTTCTATATGAACTGGAGAGCAATCAAGTTCTTTTCAGCTTTAAATGAATTAATTCCATCATCATCATCATCATCATCATCATCAAATTCCTGCCATGTACCCTCAAGGGGGCGTACAGGATATGACAGTACTACATGAAAAAATTACATCATTACTAACTTCCTATCCACAATCCTCCTCCAAATCAGTCTGTTACCTGTCAAGACTCCAACATTATCAGATCTTATATTTCTATCGTCTAAGGCACTTTGTACCGTATCAATCCACCTATATCTTGGTCTTCCTCTGGGTCGTTTTCCAGCCAACGTGGCAGAGAACACTTGTTTTGCTAATCTTTCCTCTCCCATTCTATTTAAGTGACCATACCATCTGAGATTAGCTCTGCTAACGCATTCCTGGATGCTGACAATGTCAAGTTCTTTCCTAATATCCTCATTTTTAATATGATATTGCCATTGATGCCATCTGTTCACGCCTCTAATCTTTCTCAGGACTCTCATATCTGCGGTCTCTAGTCTTTGGTCAAGTGTTTTACTTCTGACCCAGCTCTCAGATCCATAAGTTAAAATTGGTTTGAACACAGTCTTGTATACAGCTAATTTAGTGTTCCGACTAATTTCTTTCTTATTCCATATGAATTTATTCAATTGACTTCCCACGATACCAGCTTTGCTGATTCTGTTGTCTATTTCTATATTTAGTTTACCATCTTCAGTAAAAATTGTGCCTAAGTAGCTGAAACGTTTTACTTGTTCCACAGGTTCTCCATTCACAACACAGTTGACATTTTCAATGATTCTGCCTATTTTCATTGTCTTTGTCTTTTTATTGCTGACCTTCATACCATATCTATTACAACAGCTATTCAATTTAGTCAGAGAATCTTGCAGACTTGTAGCGGATTTATTTAGAAGTATAACATCATCCGCATAAAGCAAAGAGCTGACATTAACATCTCCAATTTTGATATCAGGTTTAATACCACATTCCTTCATAATGTGATCCATATAGATAATGAATAACAGAGGGGATAATGTACATCCTTGTCTCACACCAAATTTAACATTAAACCATCTTCCTGTACTTCCTTCAATTCTAATTGCTGACTCACAACTCAAATAAAGACTAAGTATTGCTTGATATAATGCCCCATTGACACCATATAACTGCAGCGTATTGAATAGCTTCTCTCTTGGCACCTTGTCATATGCCTTTTCCAAATCGACGAAACTTAAATACAGATCTTTGTTATATTCCCATGCTTTCTCGACTATTTGTCGTAAAGTGAAGATCTGATCCTGACAGCCTCTATTTGGCCTGAATCCAGCTTGTTCTTCACCAAGCTTTTCTTCCACAATTCTTCTCAACCGTTTCTCAAGTATACTTGCATAGATCTTGCCAGGAACACTCAGTAGGGAAATACCTCTGTAATTCTCACATTCAGTTTTATTTCCCTTTTTATATATGGGTACTATGAGAGCTCTACTCCAATCATCGGGAATTCGTCCCTCTGTCCAGGCTTTCTGAACTATGCAGTGCAGCCACTGTAAGACTCTTATACCACCATACTTCAGCATTTCTGGTCGAATATCATCTACGCCTGCTGCCTTTCCACATTTCAAGCCTTTGATGGCTTTTTCTACTTCAAGTATGGATATGTATTCCTGACTGCATGCCTGGTCAGTGTTTTTTATCACTGTGCTGTCATCACTGCTTGTTTCATTTAGCAGTTTTTCAAAGTAATTACTCCATACTTCAAGGATATCTTTTTCTCCTGTTTTCATTTCACCTTTATCATCTCTAATTCCTTTTACAGCACTCTTTCCTCCATTCCTAAGCTTCTTCAACAACCTCCAGAATATTTTGCCACCTTCTTGATATTTATTTTCTATATTCTTGCCAAAGTCCTCCCATGACTTTTGTTTAGCTAGTTTTACACACTGTTTAGCTTTCTTACATTTGTCTCTGTATTCTGTAAGAGTAAAAGCTGACTTATTTGCCAGGAACTTTTGATATGCTTTCTTCTTTTCCTTCACTGCCTCTTTAACTTCCTGTGTCCACCAGGGAGTTCTGATTTTTTTATCTTTGCACACAACCTCACCACATGCCTCTCTGGCAGAATCAATCAATGTTTCCTTCAGAGTTTGCCACTGAATCTCCAAGGTTTGATTCCTGTTCTCAAACTCTTTCATTTTCTTTTCAATAATATTTCTGTATTTTAGTCTACAGTTTATATCTGAGAGCTGCTCAACTTTTATTCGCTTTAAAACTTTCTTACATGTTATTCTTTTCAATATGAAATTCAGTTTTATCCTGCTCAAGACTAAATAGTGATCACTTCCAATTTCAAATCCTCTGTACACTCTGGTGTCCTGCACCAGGGAGAAAACATCACTATCAACAATAACATAGTCAATGAGACTTTTCTTATTCCTAGCCTCTTCTCTCCATGTGAATTTGTGCACATTTTTATGTTGGAACATGGTGTTAGTAATAACCAGTCCATGTCCTGAGCAGAAATCCAACAGATATTTGCCATTATTATTAGCTTTGCTCTTTTCTCCAAATTTTCCCAAAATATTTTTGTATGTCTCACAATCATTTCCTACTCTACTACTAAAACCTTCACCTATCTCTCTTTTAAAGGATATCATCTCTCAGTCTTTCATTTCTAGCTCTTTTTTCTTTCTAATTTCTATCAAGTCATCATACACTGAAGACATGGAAACTACCATCATTTTTCTATTGCTGTGTTCCTTTCCTACTTCTTAACACCTGAACATGTAGCAACATTTGATAACATTATTTTCACTTCTGCATATGCTTGGAAATACAATACAGCAACTTGAAAAATTATTAATTGATATAAGAACTAACACAGAGAGTCAGGGAAACTGAATACTGATGGGAGGAATCATGAGAATCTGTGTCTAAGAGCAACAATGTTAGATAACTCTGGTAATGATGGAAATGGTTATTATTATGGAAATGATTATGAAGAGAGAATGATTCTGTGTTTGTCCAGTTTGGAATTATCAAGCATTTGTAATGATTTCTGCATAAGTAAGAAACTAGATAAGAACAGATCTACAAGTTGTTGAACTGAACAGACAAGTATACACAAAAGAGCATGCAAATAATTTATCATGTCTGTACAAGAATGCTAGGCGTACCAGAAACAAAGGGGTAGAGTTTGTTGCCTTGGTTAATATATTGGGACCTCATATTTTAGGCATTAGTGAGACCTGGCTATCAGAAGCAGACGAGTGCAAAGGGTATAGTATTTTTAGGAAGGATAGACAGGATAGGAGAGGAGGCAATGTGCTGTTAATGATATCAAATGACTTGAATCTAGTTAGAGTTGAGATCTATGACTGCAATCCTAGTAACAGTTTTTCATGTGGCAGTGAGTTTGAAGTCATCTGTTGTGAGGTAGAGCAAGATTAAATACATAGTTGGGTGTTGCTACAGACCTGGTGGATCAGTTGCTAGTGATGAAGAAATGCATCACCAAATAAATACAATGGGTGCAAAAAGAGTAATCATAATAGAGAACTTTATAATTATCTAAACATTGATTGGGTAGCTATGAAACTGCATGAGAAGAATGAAATTGAATTTACTGAGCTGTTGCGAGACAACTTCCTCAATCAGCATGTGACAAAAAGGAACTCGTGGTAAAAGAGTGTTGGATTGATTATAGTGTCAGAGGAGGTTTCAGTTAAAGATGTAGCTATCTACCTCCAGTTGATGACAGTAATCATGCAGTTCTCACTTGGAAACCAGCATACCCTTCAAGTGGTCATAATTTCTACAGCATGGTAGGGTAGAAATTATGATTACCTGAGGGGGTATGCTGGGTTCTGTACTATGGTATCAATTAATAGATGGGAAAGATGTGTGGGAAGAGAATGGGAAGTATTTAAAAATACTTAAATGATGCAATATCAAAATGTGTCCCTAGAGTAGGAGTCAAATGGATGTGTAATCTAATTAAGCAAGAGATTTGTAAGAAAAAGATGATGTGGAAGGAATATTGTGTGAATAACATGAAAAAGAGCAAGTTAAAGACAACTCAAAACAATTCTACTGTTATGCTGCAAGTAAAATAAAGAATGAATTTGAAAGAATAAATCTATTGAATGCAGATGGTATGTAGGTGACTGATGCAGAAGATTGTTCAACTAATGAGCAGCCATTTTGTTAAAAGCTATCAACCTGGTATATGCTACTTTGAACTCACTGCTACCCCCTTCATTGAATGAAGAACTTCAGTTGTATTAAGAGGAAGTATTAGAGCTGCTGCACAAACTGAATAACAATTCAGAAATAGGGACTAATGGGATATCAGCACAGGTGCTAAAAGAGTGTTCAGCTGAACTGGCTATTCCCTTGACTAGGCTATATAATTAGAGTCTCAGAACAATGGAAGATACCAAAGGAGTGGAAAGAATGTATGATAATCCATTGCACAAGGGTAGTGCAAGACCAATGTATCCAACTATCGACCAATTAGTATCTCAGGAGTGGTGGTGAAGATTTTGGAAAAGTTGGTTAGGGGTAACATTCAGAAATGGGTTGACAGTGAATCTCTACTTTGCAATTAACAGCTTGGGTTTACTAAGGTAAAGTCATGTTTTTGCAACTTGCTCACATTCTATAACAAAGTTACCATTGAACCAGACAAGGGAAATGGACACACCATGATACTTTTGATTTTACTAAGGCTTTTGACAGAATTATTATTATTATTATTGTTCCGGGAAACTCCAAGGAGTCGACAGACTCATCGAGGGAGGCCCTAACATCATGTCTGGAACAACTATTCAACATTCACACAGTATCTATCATATCTTGCCTTGAACTCATTCACGGTCGTAGCACCCACAACAGACTCTGGAAGCTTATTCCACTCATTCACCACTCTCCAAGTAAAGAACCTAGCTCTAACACCCTTGTCGACCATGCTCTTGCCCAGCTTCCATGCATGGCCCCTAGTCCTCCCACTACCAGTCATATTTTCAAAAATATCTTCTGGATCAATCTTATAAAAACCCTTCAGTAATTTGAATGTCTCAATCATATCACCCCTCCTTCACCTATCGTCCAATTTCTGCAACCCACAAATCCTCAACCTATTCTCATAAGGTTCATTCCACAGACCTGCTATCATCTTGGTCACTCATCTCTGGACCCTCTCCACTTCCTCCCCATCACGAAGAAACCCTGGTGCCCATAACTGGGCACAGAAGTCCAGATGGGATCTTATCAAGGCTCGATACAGAGGAACAACAACTTGTTTGTCTCTGCTTGTTAAAGTATTTTTCATAAGCCAAGTCATCAAAACTATCGCATTGATGAACAAATTGAAAATCAGTGGTCCAAGAACAGAGCCCTGCGGCACTCCACCAGTCACAAGACATCTTTTTGACTCCACTCCTGAATAAACCACTCTCTGGTATCTCTCCTTCAACCACCCTCCTATCCATCTTACCAACCCTATATCTATCCCCATCTGCTCCAGTTTACTGATTAGGGTTCCATGTGGTATCCTGTCAAAGGCCTTGGCAAGGTCCAGTAGTATCACTGTAAACCCATTACCCCTATCCAGTTCAGCTATCTCAACTGATTCAGTTACCTCCCTACCATCGGCATTCTTTAAAATCATTCTGCCATGTACATTTTTCCTTTTACTTGCTACATATCTAAAAAACTGTTGAGGATTCTCTTTAGCCTGCATGGCCAATGTTCTTTCGTAATCCTTTTTTGCTTTTCTTACCACACTCGTCACCCTTCTGGCCTGCGCTTTATACCGTTCATGTGCCTGCCGGTCACCTTTCTCCTTAAATTCCCTCCATAGTTGTTTCTTTTTTTGCAGCTCAAGCTTAATGGTGTTATTCATCCATTTAACCCCTACTTGATTTATTATTCGGACTCTAGGTATGCAGTCATCCATTGCTTCATGCAAGCACTTCTTAACTACCTCCCATGTACTATCAACTTCTAGTCCTTGCAGTTGTACATGCCATGGCACTGAGCCAATCAAACTCCTAAGCTTGTCATACTTTCCAGCCCGATAATTCCACATGTACCCTGTCTTAATTGAAAATTCTACACCTTTAGCCACCTCCCAAGTCAAGACCCTATGATCACTCTATTGCATAACCTCAATGTCAATACATCTGTGGGATTGGATGGTATACCAGCTCGTGTAGTACGAGAAGCAGCTAAAGAATTGTCAGTACCCTTGACCATTTTGTTTAATTTGAGTCTTGGGTCTGGGTTAGTCCCGAGCGGGTGGAAGGAGGGGAAAATAGTTCCACTGCATAAAGGTGGTTCCAAGACTGCTATTGTAAATTACCGACCGATTAGCATATCAGGAATCATTAGGGTTCCATGTGGTATCCTGTCAAAGGCTTTGGCAAGGTCCAGTAGTATCACTGTAAACCCATTACTCCTATCCAGTTCAGCCGTCACTGTGTTATAAAACGTGAGCAAGTTACTGAGGCATGATCTACCCTTCACAAAACCATGTTGTCCCCCATACAATATCCCATTTTCATCTATCCAATCCTGTATTCTTTTCTTGACTACAGCATAGTAGACTATTGTATAAATCGGAGAATATGGGATTGGATTATAAACTATTGGCATGGATAAGAGGATGGCTGACTGACAGATATCAAAAAGTTGTATATGGGGGGTGTGAATCTGCAAGATTCAAGGTAACCAGTGGTGTGCCTCAAGAATCAGTCCTTGGTTCATTGTTATTTAGTCAGTACTTTAATGACATTGGGAAGGATTTAACATGCAACATACAGTCATTTGCTGATGATGCAAAGATAGATAGGGCATAATAAATTTAGTTTAATCCTTTATTAAATGTGAGCAAACAAAGTTTGCACCTGAAAGTATCTTCGGGACTGGGGTAAGGTGGTACAACACCGGACAACTCTTTGCAAAGATGGAGCAAGCTAACATAACTCCTATCTCAGTATCTCCATAATGCAACACACATCTCCTTGCGGATATATATAATGTTATGCATTAAGGGAAGGGCCACTGCCCAGATTTGTTTCGACCTTTATTGAGATCTCTTCAGTGGAAGCCAGGCCCAAGTGGAGATACCAGGCAGAAGCATTAGCAAGGTCATCTCTACCTATAGGAGTTGCCAAACGGTGTGCCACCGTTTTATTAAATTACTCTGGGTTTAGAGACAGATGTTGAAAGTTTATTTTTCACTTGGTTAGACTATAATAAATTTAGTTTAATCCTTTCTCCAGGCGCAAACATAATAAATTTAGTAAAGCACCGGGCAACTCGTTGCCCGGTGCTTTACCACCTTACTCCAGTCCTGAAGATACTTTCAGGCGCAAACTTTGTTTGCTCACACTTGGAAAAAGGATTAAACTAAATTTATTATAGTCTAAACTTAGTGAAAAATAAACTTTTAACATCCAGAGTAATTTAATAAAAAGGTGGCACACTGTTTGGCAACTCCTATAGGTAAAGATGACCTTGCTAATGCTTCTGCCTGGTATCTCCACTTAGGCCTGGCTCCCACCGAAGAGACCTCAATAAAGGTTGAAATTAGTCTGGGTAGCGGCCCTTCCCTTAATGCATAACATTATACATATCTGCAAGGAGATGTGTTTTGCATTACGGGAGATACTGAGATAGGAGTTATGTTAGCTTCTTCCACCTTTGCAACAAGTTGTCAGGTGCTGTACCACCTTACCCCAGTCCTGAAGATACTTTCAGGCACAAACTTTGTTTGCTCACACTTGGATAAAGGATTAAACTAAATTTATTATAGTCTAACCAAGTGAAAAATAAACTTTCAACATAGACAGGGTAATCAGGAGTGCTGCTGATATGCAGTATTTGCAGAATGATTTGAATAGGCTGGAATTGTGGGCATATGAAAATGGCTGTCTTTTCAATGTTAATAAATGTAAGGTCATGCATTTTGGTATGATTAGATATCCAATGTCATATTATATCTGTGGGATTATGCGTGAAGAAACTGATGAGGCTAGGCATCTTGGAGTTTTAATATACAGGAAGTTGAAGTTCAGGGGTCATATACCAAAAATTGTAAATACAACTCAGAAAATAATGGCAATGCTGAAATGAACCTTGACATGTAAAGATAAGAAAGTCATTTTGCCTCCTTTACAAGACCTTGATAAGACCTCATTTGGACTATTGTACACCAGTTTGGTTGCCTGATTTCTGTGGTGATTCTAATACAGTGGAGAGAGAGTGCAAAGGAGTGTCAAAAATGATATCAGCATTATGGAATACAGATTATGAAGACAGATTGAGAATTTGTAGGCTGCAGACACTAGCAAACAGGAGAAGGAGGGGTGATATGATTGTGACTTATAAACTTCCAAAATGGTTATGCAGAATTTCAGGAGATGGAAATTTTCATTTTATGGAGGGTGGGGAAAGGACATCCATGGAAATTGAGAACGAATGCTGTCAAGAAGGGATGAAGGCTAGGAGTAGTGAGTGATTGGAATGTATTGCCTTTGGATGTTATGTGTGTAAGTAGTGTGAATGAATTCAAGAATAGGTACGACAGTTGGTGTGAATAGTATGGCCTCCCTTGATGAGTTCCTGACTCCCTGGAGTTAATAATAACGTCTGGTCCAGTCCACCATTGTGTGCCACTATTATGGTATCAGTGCTATGCTTGAAACAATAATGAGTTGTTTTCATAGTGCAGAAAAGTTTATTTAATTATAATCTCAAAATCAAACAAGCAGAATTTATAACAGTTCTTTTAATTTAAAATCTTTTTTGCTATGGGGTAAGTTCATTTAATTATTTTGACAACACGAATATAGTGATAACTTTAGGCTTTTCTTAAAAGTGACAACATATTTGTAATGTTTGTATAGATAACAAACACCACCATGGAAAACTATATTTACACTCTAACGACTAACTTTAATAAATTTATTTCGCGTCTAAGCAAGACTTAAAGGTTCAGACACAATTGACTAAGGTAGTTTCTGGTCTCTGGAATAGATGAAAACAGATAGATTAAGGGAATAACAATTTGCAGAGTCTAGTAGGAAGAAGGGAGATGGGGGGGGGGGGCATGATTGAGACATATGCCAGTAAGGAGTTATTACTGGATTAATGTGGATGAGATTTTTCACAGAATAGATTGAAAAAGGTTGAGAACAAGACACCATTCCTGGAAGTTGGGTAAGGAGGGTATGAGCAAGGAGGTGTGAAGTAGTTTTTTGCATGTACATCATGGTATAATATGTGTGTGTGTGAGAGAGAGATAGCAGACTTCCTGCAATGAGTTATTTGACTCCATAGAGGTCAGATAATAATAATAATTAAACAGAATAGGAAAGCAAATTTTTTTTTTGCAAGGATGGCAAACTCAGAGGATGACTAAGATCTAGGTGGCCTGATACAATAAGAGGTAAATGCTTTAGAATACCAAAACATAAGATCTGATGATATTGGTATCCTGATAGATAACAATTTAATTTGGAGGAAAACTATTAATAGGAATGATGATTAAACTTTCCATGTACAACCTCTGAGGGTAAATATCATATCAGGAATTTGAAAGAATCTGATAGATGGTAATGATGAACAATGATGATGGAATGTCCAGGTTTGTAGATTTCCAACAAAAGCTGTGGTTCCATCCATTTAAAATAGATGATCATCTATTTTAAAATGTATTCATTTTGAAACAGGTAAAATTAGAACTGATATATATGTAGAGTAAGAAACAGTTATGTACAATTCATCGTGAGGCTGCTTGAATGCAGAATTCAAGGTTCAGAATTCAAGAAACTGAAAGGAAATATTAATGGTGTGAGCATGCATGCTCACACCATTAATAGTTTGATTTTACATTAATATTTTTAAACTCATTTCTTATTACACAGAAACTGTTGCCAAGTAGTATCTGAAGCTATGAAGTGTATTGAACATAGCTATTCATAAAAAAAATAAATGTGTAGTATTTTAATCAGTGGAAGAACAGCTTGAATAAATGTTGGCCTCCATAATATCTTGAATGGAAGTGAAACTCCATCTTTCTGAAAGCATAAGAAAATAAGTAATTATACAATATGCTTATTCCAAGAGGAATTAGAGTTATGTGCAATTCTAAGAAGAAGAAGAAAAATCTCTTCTTGTTTTAAGGACACTTGAGGACTATTATTATTATACAGTCAGAAATGACTGTCAGAATTATAGAATTGTGTCATGGAGTCAGAAGACTCATCATGGGAGATGCATTATTCACACAATACCTATCATACCTCTTCTTAAACTCATTTACTGATGAAGCACTCACAACCAACTTTGGCAACCCATTAACCACCCTCCAAGCAAAAACATCTAATCCTAACACCCTTACTAATCTCACTCTTACACAATTTCCATGATGACCCCTCATTCTCTTCCTTCCTGCCATGTACTGAAAAAAGTCTTTGGTATCAATCCTATAAATCTCCTTTAACAGCTTATATGTTTCTATTATGTATCTTCTTTTTCACCTCAGCTAGTTTTTGAAGCCCAGAGACCTCCAACAATCTTTGTTACTCACTTCAGGATCCCTCCACTAGCACCACTTCATCCCAACAGAATCCAGGTGCCCAGATCTGCACATAGTAGTCCAGATGTGGCCTTATTAGAACCTCATAGAAGGGAACAATAATTTCTCTATCCCTGCTTGTTAGTATTCTTCAAATAACCAAGTAATTTCATGTGCTGTTTTTGCTACCTTCAATATGCCCTCTAAACTTCTATTTGCTATCCACAATCACACCAAAGTCTCTGGCTTCAGTACTATATTGATGAGACTGCAGTTCAGTCCCATCAATATAGTACACAGCTTCTGATCTCTTACACTTGGCCACATTAAACTGGCAGCCATTTACCTTAACCCATACTGCTAGTCTGTTTTAAGTCTTCCTGCAGGATCTCTGCATCACCTTCATTTAACATTGCTATTCCCAGTTTAGCATCGTTCATAAACAATTGAAAAAATTGAAATGTAAAATCATTTCCTATGTGACTGATGTACAAATTAAACAACAGAGGACGAAGTACTGAGCCCTGTAGTATACCAGTAGTCAACTGTCTTCTCCTGGACTCAACTCCTCCATAAATAATTCTTTGATATGTACCAATCAGCCACCCTCTAAATCTAAATCACCAGATTCATATCAATCAACATTTGCTCTAATTTATGCAAAACGTTTTAAGTGGAATCTTGCAAAATGCTTTTGCAAAATCTAGCAATGTCACTAAGTAGCCATTTCCCTTATCCAATGCAACTTTATTATTAAAAAAAAAGAATGCAAGAAAATTACTAATGCAACACCTACTGTCTCAAAACCATTTTGTCCCTTACACAGTATCATATCCCTATCTGTCCATTTCTGATTTCTGTCTTTCACCAATTTCTCCAATACCTTAATCAGAGAGCAATAATTCCTTTTGTGAAAAAAGGTATAAGATAGAATTTTGATGGGAATGGGAGAGTACAGAGATGGGCTGCAGGGTTGAATGCACAATAATGTTCAATGGGCATGGTGTAAATGGGATTTGCATTTGGTAAAAGAAAAAGATCACTGATATATAAAATATAAAAGATCATTGTTTTCTTTTGCCTAACATGTTCAGGTGAAAGAAAATCACCTTGAGGTACTGATAGAAAGTTTGAAAGAAAAAACTATTCATTTGCACACACTGAGTAACTGAGAGAAAACTCAACTGTAAAAGAAGATCATAAGATAGTGAAGATAGGCTTTTGTGACAGACACAAACATCTCATTTGGGTACAACATATTTGAATAAATGACAAATTACTTATATTATAATTATAGTTAAACAGAATAAGAGATAATACTTCTGTCATATATACTCACAGATTCCAGGAATTTCTCCCTCTGAATTTTCAATTGAAGTTTGTCATGAAAGTGTTTTTGGTGAATTTTTCTAACTTCATGATAGAAAAAGTCCTGCTTATCTCTGAATGTTTCTGAACCACCTAAAAGATAAAATTATTAAATTTTAAATGAACAGTAGTAGTTCTACTACTTTTGTGAAATGTTTTTATTTTGTAACAGTATCAATATGATATTTCATCTTATTGTACTATCATTGTGTTTTAGTTTAAACTCATATAAAAACACTTTGGTCATGTAAATCTGAAACTGTCATCCCATTTTCATTCATTCAGTCTAGTTGTTGATAAGCACCAGCAGAGTGACCACTACAGTGTGGATTAAATGATTGGCTAATGCAGGGGTCGGCAACCAGCAGCCCAAACGTACATTTTTGGTGGCCCATAAAAGGTTGACCATACTTACAATGCATGTGGCCTGTTGAATAATTTAAATAATACATTTTATAATATGAATAAATTAAAAATAATTTTATATCTATACTTCGTGATATCGGCGTGCGACTTGGCACGAATCAACCATGTGAGTCATCATGAGTTGGGATAACAAAGGCCACTTCATCCAATGACAACCAAGATTTTGGCAGTCACGCCAAAATTTTGCAGTCACATTCCCTGGTCCATCTTTTAATATAATTCAATACATTCAACTATTATTTTCAGAGTATGTATATTTGTTAAAAATAATTTCAAAAATTGGTTAAAAAAAAAAAACGTAAAATTGCAGATGAAGGAAGAAGGTTTAATGATGAATGGAATAGCAAGTACTTCTTTATTGAAAATGGGGGTAAGCCCCTTTGTCTTATTTGTCATAAAAGTGTTGTTATGAAAGAATATAATATCAGACGTCATTACGAGAATGTCGTAATGTATAATCGTCGTGATATAATAAAAATTTATAACTTAAGTATTTTTTACGCTCACTATTTTCTCTTAATTAAATACTTGCGGCCTGATTATTAAAAATAAAAGTTGAATGTTGTCCGCAAGTCAGAAAAAGGTTGCCGACCCCTGGGCTAGTGCATTTGGTTCTCCACTTCAGTTAAAGGTCTATGTGGAGGTCTTCTTCCAGTTATCCAGCTTTGAACCTGGAGACCTCCAAAACAAAGACATAATTAATTTACTGAAACAAAGAAGCAGGTAAATCTAATCATTTCAAGATGTCATATTCAGGCAAATACTGATAAGGAAAAGCTATAGTATTCAACACTAAACAACTATAAGCTTCTGGAATGATAGGCAATATAAACAAGAGCAATATACACAAACATCAAAACTGGGAATTGCACAGTGAGATATATTTGTGTCTATCAAACCCACAGAAGATTCTACTAAGGAAGAAGTGGATGAATTTTTTTTGGTCGTTAAAGAGTGCAGATGATGATGAAAAAAGTTAGAGATTAAAACAGCAGAACAAATAAACATCCTAAAATGTTCTGAGAAAAGTACCTACTGAGTTTCTGTTTAGGACACAAACTAGTCATAACTAACTCTTGTCAGGTGTCATTTCCTTCCAGGAGGTTGACTACCATGAGCTTCCACCGTGTACAGTTTTGTGCTTCTCTCACATTATTCATAAGACAAGAAGGTCCAGTCCTTTGTATTTCCCATCCAATTAAACATGTGCATAAATTAACATGAAGAAAAGCTATAACAAATAAGAAGTCTCATTTGACTATTTTTGTTAATAAAAATATCTTCACACTGGTTTTAAGGACATGAGAGTATACAGAGGATTTGAAATTGGAAGTGATTATTATTTTCATTATTATTATCAATATTCACCCCATATTCTGCCTGACCTCTCAGCTGAGTGCTGAAAAATTTCCTCTGAATTAATCCTATAAAACCTTTTTAGTAACTCAAATGTTTCTATCATACCCCTTCTTTTCTCATCAACCTTAGCAATATGCTCTCTAAACCTCAACTCTCTATCTACTATCCCCAAATCCCTAGCTTCAATTTCCTGGAGTATAGTTCAATCAATGTGGTACGCAGCTTGTAATCTATTTATCCCAAAATGCATAACTTCACATTTCTCCATGTTAAACTAGCATCCAATATCTTTTGTCCATACTGACAGCCTATATAAATCAATCACCAAGCTCTTTACATCACCTTAACTATTATGCTAAACAATTTTGCATCATCAGCAAACAGATAGATATTTCCCTTCAAATCATTTCCTATATCATTTACGTACAAATTAAACAGCAGTGGTCCAAGCACAGAGTCATATGGCACTGCAAAATTTTGCTGGATTTTGCAAAGGCATTTGAGAGAATATCACATCGAACTCTGTTATGCATATTAGAACAAATGGGGATGGATATAACACTGGTTAAGTGGATAAGAGGGTGGCTACTGGACAGATATCAGAAAGTGGTATATGAAGAAACAGAATGGAGGAGGCAAAAATAGGTAACTAGTGGTGTGCTGCAAGGTTCAGTGCTGGGACTATTGCTGTTTAATTTGTATATATATGATATTGGAAATAAACCAAAAGGAAATATTCAGTTGTTTGCTGATTATGTGAAATTAGATAGAGTAATAGTTAACAAGGCAATGTGGAGAGCTTGCAGGACGATTTAAACAGTTCATCAATATGGACAAAAAATAAAGGTATGAGTTTAATGTGGATAAATGTAAAGTTATGCATTTTGGGAGAAACAGATTACAACCTATGTATCACATTGATGGCAGTGTACTCCAGGAAACAGATGAAGCAAGAGATTTGGGGGGGGGGGAGGGTGAAAGACAGACAGTTAAAGTTTAGAGGACATATTGCTAAGGTAGCCCGTATGATTACTTGGCTACAAGTAGAGATAAGGAAGTTGTTATTCCTCTTTATAAGGCCTTGATATGTCCACATCTGGATTACTGTGTTCAATGGTCCCCTGGGTTTCTTAGGGAAGAGAAAGCAGTAGAGAGGATTCAAAAGTAAGTGACCAAGATGGAATGGTCTGTGGATTGCAGAAGTTGGTTGATAGGAGAAAAAAGGGGATATGACAGAGACATTTAATTTACTTAAAGGGTTTTATAGGATAGATGCAGGGGAAATGTCTCAGCATTTGGCTGGATGGGCCAGAACAAGGGGTCATCCCTGGAAGTTGAATAAAGGTGTGGTTAAGTAGGAGTGCAAGGACTAGATTTTTTGCTTGGAGATTTGTGAATGAGTGGGATGGGTTGCTAGAGTCAGTTTTGAGTGCTTTATCTGATAATGGGTTCTAGGAGAGGTAGGATATTATTGAAGCATACACTGACAAGCAGAGATTATCATTCCTCTTTATAAGGCCTTGATATGGCCATATCTGGATCACTGTGCTCAGGTCTGGTCATCTGGATTTCTCGGGGATAAGAAAATACTGGAGAGGATCCAGAGGTAACTGACTTAGTCGGTGTGAGGACAGTGGAATGTTCCTTATGGGGATAGATTGAGGTTTTGTGGGTTCTGAAAGTTGGTTGACAGATGGAAAAAAGGAGTATGATAGAAACATTTGAGTTACTAAAAGGGTTTTATAGGATTGATTCAAAGGAAATTTTTCAGCACTTGGCTGGGAAGCCAGGCAGAACATGGGATAAGTAATGATAATAATAATCACTTCGAATTTTCCAATTGGGGGTGAGCAGAACATGGGATGATCCCTGGAAATTTTCTAAGAATGTATTTAACAACAGTTCTCAATAAGTGGAAGCAACAAGTCTATTGTGAGTGCTTTCTTGGTCAATGAGTTCAAGGAGAGTGTTGTGTGGATTGTCTCGCACAATGAGATTTCTTATATTTCTAAGAATGTGACAAGACACATTCTTAGAAAATTTCCTAGGCAAAGATAATAATAATCAAAATAATCATCACTTCCAATTTGGAAGAGGTGAGAGTGAAGAGTGATAAAGTGAAAATCGTCAGTATTTTACTTTGCTATGATGGCAAACGATTCGATGCATAGGCTGTGTAGAAGGAATGGATGCGAGTTTTTGAAGGTGTGGAGTGAGTTTGAGGGAAGATTGGATTTGTATAAGAGGGACAGCCTACACCGGAATGCGTTTGGTATCAGAAGTCTAGAAAACCTAATAACTGGTATAAGATCTAACACAAAGAGTCAGGGAAACTAAATTATAAAGAGAGGAATGGTGTGAATGTGAGTGTAAGAGTGACAATGTTATACAACTGTGTTAATGATGGGAATGGGTATTGTCATGGAAACATTGATGAGTAGAGAATGATTTTGGGTTTGTATTCATCTGGATCGGACCCATCAAATGTGTGCAAAATGTCTACATGTGTAAGGCATTAGAGAAGAATAGAGATCTGCAAGTTGTCCAACTGTGTCAGACAGACTGCAGATGGATCAGTTGCTAGTGATGAAGAAATCCATCACCAAATAGAAAAGATGAGCATGAAAAGAGTAATCATAATAGGAGAATTTAATTATCAAATATTGATTGGGTAGCTGTAAAAGCTCATGAGAAGAATGAAAATGCATTTATTGAGCTGTTGCAGGACAACTTCCTCAAACAGTATGTGACAGAAGGAACTCAGGGGCAAAGAGAGTTAGAGAGAGTTGATTATAGTGTCAGAGGGCGTTTCAGTTAAAGACATAACTATTCTGCCTCAGGTTGGTGAGAGTGATCATGCAGTACTCACTTGGGAAGTGACTAAGTTTATGAATAATCCATTCAAAAATGGTTACATGCTGAACTACAAAGCAGGAAATTATGACCAACTGAGAAGTATACTGGGTTCAGTGGAATGGGATCGGTTGCTGGATTGAAAGAATATCGACAGTGCATGATGCGATATCAGAATGTGTCCGAGAGTTCGAAGAATAAATAGAGTAGGAGTCAAATGGATATGTAATCTTATTAAGCAAGAGATTCGTAAGAAAAGGATGATGTGAAGGAATATCGTGTGCATAAGAATGACATCTGTTATGAACATTATAAACTGAAGGCTAGAATAGTCACAACTGTTGTATGGAAAACAAACTCTGAGTATGAAAAGAAATTGGCTCTGTGTGCTAAAGAATTTTATCGATATGCTGAAAGTAAAAGAAAGAATGAATATGAAAGAATAACTCTTCTAAATCCTGATGATGTGAGGGTTACAGATGCAGAAGAGGTTATTCAGTTAATGAGTGACCATTTTGTTAAAAGCTATCAACCTGGTGTACGCAACATTGAGCTCACTGTTACCTCTTCACTAGATGAAGAAACACAGGTGTATGAGGATGAGGTATTAGAGCTGTTGCACAAATTGAATAAGAATTCAGCAAGAGTGCTAAAAGAGTGTTCAGCTGAACTCGCCATTCCTTTGACCAGGCTGTTTAATATGAGTCTCAGAACAGGGAAGATTCCACAGGAATGGAAGGAATCTATGGGATAATTCCACTGCACAAAGTGGTGCAAAGACCGATGTATCCAACTATCAACCAATTAGTATCTCATGAGTGCTGGTGAAGATTTTGGAAAAATTGGTTAGGGCTCGCATTCAGAAATGGGTTGACAGTGAACTTCTACTTTGCAATGAACAACATGAGTTTACTAAGGGAAGGTCATGTTTTAGCAACTTGCTCACATTCTATAACAATGTTACCATTCAACTAGACAAGGGAAGTGAATACACCATGATACTTTTGGATTTTGCTAAGACTTTTGATAGAAAATAGCATGGTAAACTGTTGCATAAATTGGAGAAAATGTGTTGATTTATAGAATATTAGCATGGATAAGAGGATGGCTGACTGAAAGATATCAAAAAGTGGTATACGGGGGATGTGAGTCTGCAAGATTTAAGGTAACAAGTGGTGTACCACAAGGATCAGTGCTTAGTCCACTGTTATTCAATATGTACATTAATGATATTGGGAAGGATTTGACAAGTGACATACAGCTATTTGCTGATGATGCAAAGATAGGTAGGGTAATCAGGAATGCTGCTGATATGCAGTACCTGCAGAATGATTTGAATAGGCTGGAATTCTGGGCATAGGAAAATGGATGTCAGTAAATGTAAATTCATTCACTTTGGCATGATTAGATATCCAATGTTGTATTATTTTGGTGGGATTATGCTAGAAGAAACTGATGAGATTAGAGATCTTGGAGTGTTAGTAGATATGAAGTTGAAGTTTAGGGGCCATGTGGCAAAGATTGCAAATACAACTCAAAAGATAATTGCAATGCTGAAATGAAAGTTCACATGTAAAGATAAGGATGTCATTTTGCCTGTTTACAAGACCTTGATAAGACCTCACTTGAACTATTGTGCACAGGTCTGGTCTCCTAGTTTCCGTTGTGATTCTGATTATATTGGATAGAGTACAAAGGAGAGTGTTAAAAATGATATCATGATTGTGGAATACTGATTATAAAGACAGATTGAGAATTTGTAGACTGCAGATACTAGGAAATAGGAGAAAGATGGGTGATATGAATGAGACTTACAAACTTCTGAAAGGGCCATACAGGATTTCAATTAATGGAATTTTTCAATTTATGGAGGGATGGAAGGTAGGGAAAGGACAAGAGGGCATCCTTGGAAGCTGAGAATGAAGGCCGGGAAGGGGTGAGGGCTAGATTTTTCTCTCATAGGGTGGTGCACAATTGGAATGGATTGTCATTGGATGTGGTGTGTTCAAGCAGTGTGAAGGAATTCAAGAATAAGTATGATAGCTGGTGTGTGTGTGTGTGTATAGTATGTGGCCTCCCTCATATTATGAGCGAGGCCACATACTACACACACCATAATGAGTCTCTGACTCCCTGGAGGTCTCACGTAATAATAATTTCAAATTCTCTGTATGCTCTTGTGTCCTTAAAAACCAGTGTGAAGATATCTTTATTAACAATAACATAGTCAAATGAGACTTCTTATTTCTTATATCTTTTCTTCATGTGAATTTATGCACAAGACTGCATGGTCACTTTTCCCGATCAGAGGTAAGGTTGCTACTGTAGTTGTAGATAGATCTTCTGATGCTATTACCAGATCCAATATTCTCAAACCCCTGGTCCCTCCAGGTTGCATGGAGTAATGAATAATGGTTTCCATTATTTCATATAGATGGACGACAGTTTGATAACAACAGCAACCACATGAAGCTGTGGATTCATCATTTGGTCACCAACAAAGCAAGGTGATAGCAGCTGAATCATGGTCTAGGTTAGGGCTGTCCAAAACATGGCACCTGGGCCGCATGCGGCTAGCAGTGTGATTTTGTGTGGCCCAGCTGTGGGTTTTGATTTTCACAAGAGAAAAATTAAAAACAATTTGAATCGAATGCACATTAGATATTTTAATTTTATCACTAATTGATAATCTCGATGTTGGTAATTTTATTTAGTGTTTTTACATCACTATATACCCATGTGTTTTTCAAATATTAGATGAGTCAAAGAAGTGTTCTTACACTATTTTGTTCCAACGCGCATGTTCCGGGCACTCAATGGGAACGTGAGCACACGATTAGTGGTGTTCGTTTGTTCAACTATCGAGGTTGTTCGCTGCTACTCACCAAATTACTAGAATGCACTGTGATGCGGCCCTCGGATAAATCTCTTTTTTTTTTTTTTTTAATGTGGCCCTCGGATTACCTAAGGTTGGACAGCCTTAGTCTAGGGTATACTCTCCTTACACTATTTAGGCTCTTGACCCCAGTCCATAAAATGCTAAATGGCCCAACCTACCCAAACAGCATTGCCAGTCAATTATACTATTTGTGGTTACAACTTTTCATATATATGATGGATAGTTCAAGCAAAATAATGCACCATACCATATACCATGTGTCATTCAGGAATGGTTACAGAAACACAAGAATGATTTTACCTGATGGAGTGTTCTCCTCAATCACTGAATCTCAATCCCTCTGAGCATTGCCATGTGACAAAAAAAAAAAAAAAAAAGATCTTCATGATAACAGAGATCTGCTAACAAATTGATAGAAAACTGCAGGAATTTATTATATCCACTACAGGTGAGATGTGTGGAGTATTTCTAAAACCTTTAAAATTGATGCCCAGTGCACTGAGGCTATTCTAAAGGATCATGGTGGCCAACACACTACTAAGTAGGTATCTAACAAATGGACCATCTGTTATCACTGAATCTCAAATCTAGTATATGAGGATATCATAACTTCCTTCCTGCTATAAGTGAAGCATATCAGATGATTGTTATTAAATGGTGTTAAACTACTAACCTGCTTACTGTAGGATAGAATAGATTGATATAGCTCCATTTTTGCTCTCTAAAGTTATGGATTATCTAATTAATCCATCTACTGTACTAATATATGATTGATTTATCATGTTTTATGTTTTATTCATATAAAAAATATTAATTCTCTGGACTTTGCTAGTTGTAATACGATCAATAAGACAAACTGAAACATACCCAAATTCTTATATTCATTAAGTTTCTCTAAAACTTTCCATCTAATTTTATCTTCTTACATATAGCATATATTTACATTTGATAATTTTAATTTTTACTTCTATATGTATTCTCTCCAACTTTTTAAAATAATCCTGTAAAGAATCTTAACAATCGTAATAATTTGTTAATCTGCTCAGCTTCACACGGTCAAACAGTGAAATTTTACTCCTTAATACAATAATCTGCTATTTATCCATTCCTGAAAACTAGAACCTCAGAAATCAGTCAATGATGACTTTGCAAAATATAGGCATTAGTAATTAATTTATTTTAGACATATTATCTGTGTTGTCATGTTATTCCTAAAATTCTCAGTTCCCCTAACATATCAGAAAGTTGAGTTTGCTGGCTAGTTAACTGGATGTACAATTACAAAGCATGGTTTTAGGAGTTCTTTGACATGTTAACCCAGATAATATCTAAAATAATTTAATTCTCATTGCCTATATTTTGCCAAGGTCAGCATTTATTTTATTTTAGACATATTATCTGTGTTGTCATGTTATTCCTAAAATTCTCAGTTCCCCTAACATATCAGAAAGTTGATTTTGCTGGCTAGTTAACTGAATGTACAATTACAAAGCATGGTTTTAGTATAATAATATCTAAAATAATTTAATTCTCATTGCCTATATTTTGCCAAGGTCAGCATCATGATGAACAATATACACAAGTAAAGATACATGCACACAATCACTATGCAAGTAAAAGAAACTAATATGAAGAAAAAAGGCAAGAGCTAAAGTCCTAAATTGTAATACTACAATATGCCAGTTAATCTTATTTGCAAGTCTTACCTTATCAGCCAGGAATGTCCAGTCAAGCTCACTAGATAGGCTTGAATGGGCATTCTTGCTGCTGATGGTCTGAGAAGAATTAGAATTTCCTAGATTTGGAAGATATTATGCATCCTAATTTATTGAGGTCAGGATTGTTTTTTAGGGCAGAGGCAGATTCCAAGTAGTGCCTGCATACAATTATCTTTATTTGTGTATTGTTCACTGATAATGCCAATTAGACTTTGGTGAAGCACAGGAAATAGAAATTAAATTTTAGTTATTATATCATCTACATTGTCATCCTGTTATCATTACTCATAATGGTAGATTTATTCCTAAATCTACCATTATGAGTAATGATAGTATTATTATTACTACCATTATGAGTAACGATCAACATGCAAACCAAAATACCAGAATTTAAATAACAGTGTTATTTAAATGCCACAGTCGTTCTTAATACCGGTGAATATAAGCGTAAAATGAACATTATCCTCCGCGATCGCACTACCTACATCCCGCTAGAACACGACCCCACAAAAACACAAGTTAAGAAACTTAAAATTTTACTCAAAAAAGTATCTTCCTGGCCCCCAGATGTCACAAAAAAACTTAAACCTTTCCGCTCCCGTTCCCCCCTGAATATACGGTTTACCAAAAATCCACAAACCCAATTCCCCACTCAGGCCTATAGTAGATGCTACCAATGCACCTTGCTAGAGACTATCTAAACAGCTGGCCAACTCTCTGATCCCCCTCACTGGAAAGTCCCCTTCCTATATAAAAAACTCGACCCACTTTAAAGCCCTCACAGAAAATTTAACCTTGAAGAAGACAGACATATTGGTAAGCTTTGATATCTCCTCTTTGTTTACCAATATTTCCTTAATTGACACCTTATCTCTCTTAGAAAACGTTTTTCCCTCTGACATCTTAGATTTCTTTTCCTTTGCCATTAACTCTGGATATTTCTCGTGGAACAACAAAATCTACAAGCAGATAGAGGGAACTGCCATGGGTTCCCCCCTCTCACCCCCCCCCTTGCCAATTTCTATATGGAAGATTTCGAAAAATGAGCCATAGACTCAGCCCCACTCAAACCTTCTATCTGGCTAAGATATGTAGATGATGTGTTCTCTATTTGGCCTCATGGCCCAGACACGTTAGACTCCTTCCTCAGTCATCTCAATAGTCTACATCCAAGAATCCAGTTCACTAAGGAAAAGGAAAAGAACAATTGTTTACCCTTCCTAGACACCTTAGTCACACGCCTGCCTAATGATACACTTACCTTCACCGTATACAGAAAACTCACACACACAGGCAGATACATTCACAAACTCTCCCACCACCACCCCTCTCAACAATATGGCATTATTAAAACTCTTACCAAGAGAGCCCACAATCTTTGTTCCAGTGGAACCGCCCTCACTAATGAGCTTAACCACATACACAGCACTTTCCTCTCCAATGGCTACAGCGATCACAGTATCAAAAAAATAATCAACTCCTCCCCCATTCCCCTTCCTTCTCGTCAACAAGATTTTAAAAATGCCATCACCATACCCTACATCTGTGGCACATCTGAAAAAATAGTCAAGATACTAAAACAATACAATCTACACACAGCATATAAGCCCCACCGCAAACTGGCTACCCTTATCCGTTCACGAAAGATCAGCTCCCTCCTCTCTCTCTGCCTGGAGTTTACAAAGTACCCTGTTCCTGTAAGCTGGCGTACTTTGGACAGATAGGCAGATCAGCATCCATCCGTCTAGAGGAACACAAGTCTTACATCTTCAAACACAACTATGGCCATTCAGGCTTGGCTGACCATGTTTTGGACACCACCCACAGAGTATCATGGAAGAAAACCACCATGCTCCACCACAGCAAATTCAAGAAAGAGAGACTTTTCTTAGAAGCAGCAGCAGCTCTCAAAAACCAACCAAATCTCAATAAATATGGGTGCATTAAGCTTCCGAAGATTTGGGAAACACTCATCACCAGAGTTCCCACTTTACATTCCAGGCCACCTACTACTGCCCTTAGAGGGGGCTCTACCTAGATAGGACTTTAGTGTCACCCACGTGGGTGGGCTTAGTATTGTTTGTTATTTGTGCATATGTTACATTAATTTTTTTGTAATCCCCGTAGATGGCCTAGTGACTAGGACGAAATATAGGAAGTATTAAAGTCTATTTTAATTCTTTTTGAGTGTTGTAAAAAATCCATTAAGCTTCCAACATGATGTCCTCACAGCACTTAAGCCTCTACACACGTATTTAAATAACAGTGATTGCTGTGTTTGGACTTTTGGACTATATTTTTTACAATGGGCATGAATATGTTTGTAAAAGCCTGCTCTAGATGAGTTGGTATAGCTCCTTAAGTTTATAAGGCTTATCTTTAAAGAAAATAAATTGATAGAAAACTGCAACAACAACAAATGTTTTTGTTGTTGTTATTATTATTTGGCTTTCCTTTTTCGAATGGTTCTCACACAAAGGAAATGCTCTCCAAACGTGATACAGCACCACTAATCACTTTATAGAACCTACTGACTTACTGGGGAGGGAGTATCATTAAAAAAATGGAATACAAGTAATCTACATTTAATTTTTATTTTATATCATCATCACCATCCTTCCAGGGATTTTAGAGAAAGGTGTTTTTGTCCTATTCTAATTTCATTCCATCATTTCTTCCTTGGAATCTTTGACTTTTACATCCTCTGGAAGGGTAATATTTTTTTTTTTTTGGAGATTTTATCTATTAATGAGATGATTCAAAGTGCTTCACATATTCTGAAAGGCAGTATATGTTCTGTTCTATCTATAAATTCATTTCTCTGTTATTTCCTTTTTGCCTCTAGTAATTTTTATGGTGAATATTTCATTTTCATATAGTACAGTAAATCTTTGACAGAAATTTATAAACTCTTATCCTTGTATGCTTTCAAACTTGGTTAGATTTGAAAATATTATTGGTCATCCCTATAATTTTTAATTTGAAATTTTGATATTAATGAGCTTCTTTTATATACTATATAGAGCATTCAGGATATCTGAATTAGCTGATTTGTTCTAATATTTTATTTGCCATCATAATTTTGCTCCAAACTGAAATTGGTTCTTTTAAGTAATTTAAAAGAAAACAGCCATGGAGCTCATCTTCATTTCTTGTCATGTTTATTTACTCATCTACAAACAAGAGGTATTAACTGTAGTTCTGTGATCCAGTTAAAATACTAGTTTTATATTTTCCTTCTAGGGCTTTTACTATTTTATCAATATCATGGTGATAATGGTCATCCTTGATAAACTCCTCTACTTATGTCCATATTATATCTTCACTGGTTTTTACAGTGATTTGAATACATGTTAGTCATTGTTGAAACAGCCAGAATGGGATATTTAACTTCTTGAGTTTTTTTTTTTTTTTACATAATCTGAACACCTTCCTCTAGAAACCAAATATGAAACTTTTTTCATGCCACTTCAGCATCCAATAAGGGCCAGTGGTTTCACACTGGACAATGAAGACTATTTCTCATTTTAAAACAACCACATATATTCATGCCCATGGAGCATTCAACCTTGCACTATGTTAGTTGTTGGAAGTCCATCTTTACCACGAGTTGCCTCGGTCCTGAAGATACTTCAGGTGCAAACTGTGTTTGCTTACACTTGGATAAAGGATTAAACTAAATTTATCATAGTCTAACCAAGTGAAAAAAAAAAACTTCCAACATCTTTCTCTAATCCAGAGTAATTCAATAAGAAGGTGAGACACCTTTTGGCAACTCGTATAGGTAAATATGACTTCTCCATTACTTCCACCTTAGTATCACCACCTCTGGGTCTGGCTCCCACTGATGAGACCTCAATAAAGGTTAACCCATAATGCATAGCATTATACATGTCCGCAAGGAGATGTGTCTTGCATTATGGGAGATACTAAGAGAAGTGATGAGTGCCTAGTCCACCTTTACCACAAGTTGCCTTAGTCCTGAAGATACTTTAGGTGCAAACTGTGTTTGCTTACACTTGGATATAGGATTAAACAAAATTTATTATACACTATGTTAGTTAGAGCACAGGAATATCAAAAGAATGTCTACCTTTGTTTCCTTGACTATAGCAAGGCTTTGACTCTGCAGGTCATGTGAAACTGTGGAATGTGTTAAGAACAATGGGAGTACCAGAGCATTTCATTTTCCTTCTGAGAAATCTTTATTATGAACAAGAAGCTACTGTCTGAACAGATCTTGGAGAAACTGGGTATTTCACAATAGGTAAAGGAGTGCAACAAGGATGCATTTTATCTCTCTGCACCTGTTTAACTTGTACAGCGAATACATTTTAAGAATGGGAGGGCTGGAGGAGTCTTCAGTTGGAATTAAAATTGGTGGAAGAAATATTAATAATTTGAGGAATGCAGATGGGGGTGCTTAAGGGTCAAAGCTGTATAACTGAGAGGAGACCTCCACATAGCCTTTAAAGGAATGCGGAGAACCGACCAGGGCTTCTGACCTAATGTCCAATCCTCACCTTCTCATGGTGCACCCTGTTGGATATCTACTTGGATACTGAACGGACGAGTATGGGCTGGCAATTTGGGATTTAGCCAACCAAATTGTATTCTTATTGGTTAAACCAAAATATAGAATGATGGTACAACATTACAAAATTTCATGCCGGCTGGGGCGTCACCCGGTTAAACAAGGCCCCCACTGTTTTCGCCAGGGAACCAGGGCGAACAGCGAAAAGTCAACTACTGGAACAAATCTGAAAACAAACTCCAACTCAACATCACCAGAGTTAAAGATCAGTACTATCAACGTAAGAAGCCTGAATGGCAAAGAAATGGAGTTAGCTGAGGAATTAGATAAGTACCAGATCGACATAATAGGGGTGACGGAAACAAAAAAGACCAAAACTGGTGAGATCTTTCTGAGCAATAAATACAAAATGTTATATTCAGGCAATGACAATCAAGGAAAAGAAGGAGTAGCCATAGTATTCAACACAAAATACGAGGTTAATCTTCTTGAATGGCAGTCAGTCTCAAGTAGAGTAATGTGGGCAAACATGAGAATAGGGAACTGGACAATGAGACTTATTTGTGCCTATGGTCCCACAGAAGATTCTACTAAGGTAGAAGTGGAGGAATTTTTTGATGCTTTAGAAAAAGCAACTGACACAATGAAAAAGGAAAAGTGGGTACTTGTTGGGGATCTAAATAGCAGAGTAGGAAATGATTGTGAGACATACAAAAATATTTTGGGAAAATTTGGAGAAAAGAGCAAAGCTAATAATAATGGCAAATATCTGTTGGATTTCTACTCAGGACATGGACTGGTTATTACTAACACCATGTTCCAACATAAAAATGTGCACAAATTCACATGGAGAGAAGACGCTAGGAATAAGAAAAGTCTCATTGACTATGTTATTGTTGATAGTGATGTTTTCTCCCTGGTGCAGGACACCAGAGTGTACAGAGGATTTGAAATTGGAAGTGATCACTATTTAGTCTTGAGCAGGATAAAATTGAATTTCATATTGAAAAGAATGACATGTAAGAAAGTTTTAAAGAGAATAAAAGTTGAGCAGCTCTCAGATGTGAACTGTAGACTAAAATACACAAAGATTATTGAAGAAAAAATGAAAGAGTTTGAGAACAGGAATCAAACCTTGGAGATTGAGTGGCAAACTCTGAAGAAAACATTGATTGATTCTGCTAGAAAGGCTTGTGGTGAGGTTGTCTGCAAGGATAAAAAAATCAGAACTCCCTGGTGGACACAGGAAGTTAAAGAGGCAGTGAAGGAAAAGAAGAAAGCATATCAAAAGTTCCTGTCAAATAAGTCAGCTTGTGCTCTTAGAGAATATAGAGACAAAAGCAAGAATACTAAACACTGTGTAAAACTAGCTAAACAAAAGTCATGGGAGGACTTTGGCAAGAATATAGAAAATAAATATCAAGAAGGTGGCAAAATATTCTGGAGGTTGTTGAAGAAGCTTAGGAATGTAGGAAAGAGTGCTGTAAAAGGAGTTAGAGATGATAAAGGTGATATGAAAATGGGAGAAAAAGATATCCTTGAAGTATGGAGTAATTACTTCGAAAAACTGCTAAACGAAACAAGCAGTGATGACAGCACAGTGGTAAAAAACACTGACCAGGCATGCAGGCAGGAATACATATCCATACTTGAAGTAGAAAAAGCCATCAAAGGCTTGAAATGTGGAAAGGTAACAGGAGTAGATGATATTCGACCAGAAATGCTGAGGTATGGTGGTATAAGAGTCTTACAGTGGTTGCACCGCATAGTTCAGAAAGCCTGGACAGAGGGACGAATTCCCGATGATTGGAGTAGAGCTCTCATAGTACCCATATACAAAAAGGAAAATAAAACGGAATGTGAGAATTACAGAGGTATTTCCCTACTGAGTAGTCCTGGCAAAATCTATGCAAGTATACTTGAGAAACGGTTGAGAAGAATTGTGGAAGAAAAGCTTGGTGAAGAACAAGCTGGATTCAGGCCAAACAGAGGCTGTCAGGATCAGATCTTCACTTTACGACAAATAGTCAAGAAAGCATGGGAATATAACAAAGATCTGTATTTAAGTTTTGTCGATTTGGAAAAGGCATATGATAAGGTGCCAAGAGAGAAGCTATTCAATACGCTGCAGTTATATGGTGTTAATGGGGCATTATATCAAGCAATACTTAGTCTTTATTTGAGTTGTAAGTCAGCAGTTAGAATTGAAGGAAGTACAGGAAGATGGTTTAATGTTGAATCTGGTGTGAGACAAGGATGTACATTATCCCCTCTGTTATTCATTATCTATATCACATTATGAAGGAAAGTTGTATTAAACATGATATCAAAATTGGAGATGTTAATGTTAGCTCTTTGCTTTATGCAAAAGATGTTATACTTCTAAATAAATCCGCTACAAGTCTGCAAGATTCTCTGACTAAATTGAATAGCTGTTGTAATAGATATGGTATGAAGGTCAGCAATAAAAAGACAAAGACAATGAAAATAGGCAGAATTATTGAAAATGTCAACTGTGTTGTAAATGGAGAATCTGTGGAACAAGTAAAACATTTCAGCTACTTAGGCACGATTTTTAGTGAAGATGGTAAATTAAATATGGAAATTGACAACAGAATCAACAAAGCTGGTATGGTAGGAAGTCAGCTGAATAAATTCATATGGAATAAGAGAGAAATTATTCAGAACACTAAATTAGCTGTATACAAGACAGTGTTGAAACCAGTTTTGACTTATGGATCTGAGAGCTGTGTCAGAAGTAAAACACTTGACCAAAGACTAGAGACCGCCGATATGAGAGTCCTGAGAAAGATTATAGGCGTGAACAGATGGCATCAATGGCAATATCATATTAAAAATGAGGATATTAGGAAAGAACTTGACATTGTCTGTATCAGGAATGCGTTTGCAGAGCTAATCTCAGGTGGTAGGGTCACCTAAACAGAATGGGCGAGGAAAGATTAGCAAAACAAGTGTTCTCTGCCAGGTTGGCAGCAAAACGACCCAGAGGAAGACCAAGATATAGGTGGACTGATACGGTACAAAGTGCCTTAGACGATAGAAATATAAGATCTGATAATGTTTGAGTCTTGACAAGTAACAGACTGATTTGGAGGAAAATTGTAGATAGGAAGTTAGTAATGATATAATTTTTTCATGTAGTACTATCATATCCTGTACACCCCTTGTGGGTATATGGCAGTAATTTGATGATGATGATGATGGTATGCAGATGATACCACCTTGCTAGCAGAATGAAAAAAGATCTGGAGGAACTTATTATGAAAGTTAAAGAAGAAAATGCTAAATATAGTCTTAAACTTAACCTTAAAAAGACAAACGTTATGGCAACATGTGAACTTAATGATTTTGAAGTAGATGGGGAGAAAATGGAAGCAGTTAAAATTTTGTGCTCCTAGGATCCCGAATTGATCAAGATGGTTATTGTACTGGTTAGAAGATTACTCGGAAAGAAAGCAATGACAAATTTAAGCAAGATCTTTAAAGATATTAGCGTTGCAACAAAAATCAGAATCATGAAAGCAATGGTATTCCCTGTGGTACTGTATGGATGTGAAAGTTGGAACCAGAGAAAGAGTGAAAGGAGGAAGACAGATGCATTTGAATTACGGGTTTGGAAATGCTTATTAAGAATACCATGGACTGCAAAGCAAACCAATAAATCAGTGATAGACAGAATAAAGCCAGATTGCTCCCTCGAAGCTATGATCATCAAGCAAAAATTGTCATACTTTGGACATATTATGTGAGCAAATGACAGTCTGGAAAAGATGACGATGCTTGCTAAAGTTGATGGAAGCAGGAGAAGAGAAAGACCGAGAATTAGATGGGTGGATGGAGTTAAAGAAGCAACTGGAATGCGCTTGGAAATTCTGAAAGATATGGCCAGGGACAGATCTGAATGGAGAATATATGTTCATAGAATCACCAGGAGTCAAAAAAGACTCCTGGTGATTCTATGAACAACAACAAATGTTAGTTGGAGAGTTGATATACTAACTATTCATTCAACCAGACTGGCAATGCACAAGCTTGGTTTGCCAAGAAGGCTAGAGGATCCATAACATGTAAATCAGAAATCAAAAGGCAAATAATTGGACAAGCAAGATTGAAAAAGTTCATATAAAGATTTCTCTCATCATGACAAGAATTAAATTCAGTTCTTTTCTAATCAAAGGGTGTCTCATTGTTCTTCCAACTGCTGCAGAGGCATTTTTCAAACATATGACCCTGCTCCAGAACTGAGGATACCAGATATCACATAATTCACTATATATAATGAAGTTACTTGAAATATTAATTCACTTCATAGAATTCAATTACAGACTGCACACAATCAAAAGATATTTAATTAATGAATTAAAAATTCTTACCAATATTTTTCAAAAGAAAATGAATAAATGTTGCGGCTATTTCATTCCGGTCTTGTGACATCAGTTCTACTGGAGGCTGACAGCCATCATCAATTATTAACACTTGCTCCCCTTGGTAATTACTGTTGTTGTGAAACTGAAACTGGCATTTAAAAAAAAAATTATTTTTTAATTACACACCAGTAAACAATGGCTACCAACTAATGTTTAGGTACATATACTTACATCCAAAAGCAATGTATAAATGGAGTGTAAATACATTCATGTCAAATATCACATTGATATGGTAAATGAAGAAATTTCTCTGTTAATCAGTCATTTGCTATAGAACTAGACTTGACATAAATGCTACGTTAAAGTAGCATTTATGTCAAGTTGTGTTAAGAACAATGGGAGAACAACTATATCATGTGTTAAGAACAACTACATCACAAGCCAAAGGTAATCACACCATTACCTTTGGCTTGTGATGGAGCAAATAACCTGGAAGTCGTATTTTTTACCAAATCATAACATGTTTCGCTGAAAATAATTTCTCATTACATACGAAGATCTTTTATGCAGCCAGCACACAGCTCATCTGCAAATGGTTGATTGGGCTAAGTTTTATTGCATTCACACATTCATTTTTGCACATATTGCTTGTCTAGTAGGAGTTTCCTTGATCATGTACCTTCTACATCAGGCAGGTCTATTTTTACACATTTATCAATGTATCGGCACACCAGCATTTTCATTTTCATTAGCATTTTCATTTAAAACTAATATGTATGAAATGTTTTCATCGTCATCATCATCAATTTCCTGATATATACCCACAAAGGGTGTTTAGGTTACTATGACAGCACTACATGATTAAGTTTACATTATTATTAATCTCCTATCCACAATTTTCCTCCAAATTAACTATTACTTGTGATCACTCCAATATTGCCATATCTAAAATTTTGTGCTTCCAAGTCACTTCTGACTGAATCGATCCAACTACAGCTTGGTCTTCCACAGGTCTCTTTCCTGGCATTTTGACATCAAACACCTGTTTTGCTAACCTTTCTTCAAGCAATCAATTTAATGGCCATACCACCTTAGATTAGCTCTGCTGACACGTTCTTGAATGCAAATAATATCAAGTTCCTTTCTAATATCTTTATTTTTAATATGACTCTCAACTGATGCCATTGGTTCACTCCCATAATTTTCTCAGAATCCTTATTTCTGTGGTCTCTAGTGAATGATTGAGTGCTTTATTTCTAACCCAATTCTCAGATCTACAACTTACAACTAGTTTGAACACCGTCCTGTATATTGCCAGTTTGGTGTTTTGGGCTAATTTCCCTATCTTATTCCATATAAATTTATACAGCTGGCTACCCACCATGCCAGCTTTGATTAGTTGTCTATTTTCAGATTTAACCTGCCATCTTCACTAAAAATTGTGCCTAAATAGCTGAAATATTTTACTTGTTCTATAGGATCTCCATTCAGAATGTAGCTGAAGTATTTTATGCTACTGCCTATTTTCATAGTTTTGGTATTTTTACTGCTGATTTTCATTCCAAATTTGTTACAGCTGTTATATAATTTAGAGAATCCTGGACACTTGTACTTGATATGTTTAAGAGTACAATATCATCTGCATAAAGCAAAGAGCTAAGCAATAAAGCAATACTAATATCAGGCCTAATGCCACTTTCTTTCATAATCCATATAGACGATGAATAAGAGTGGAGATGATGTGCATCCCCAGAATTTACATCAAACCATCTTCCTGTATTTCCTTCAATTCTAACTGCTGGCTGCCTTAGACTATATATTGCTCTGTGTAATGATCCATTCACCCCATATAATTGTAGTGTTTTCAAAAGCTTTTCTCTGGGCACCTTGTCATATGCCTTTTTCCAGATGTACAAAGATCCATGTCATATTCCCATGATTTCTCAACTATTTGTCTTAAAATGAAAATCTGATCTTGACAGCCTCTATTTGACCTGAACCTAGCTTGTTCTTCTCCAAGTTTCTCTTCCACAATCTTTCTCAACTTCTCTTCCACTATGCTTGCAGAAATCTTATCTGGAACACTTAGTAGAGAAATTCCTCTGTAATTCTCACATTCAGCTTTATTCCCTTTTTTTTTATAGATAGGTACTTATAAGAGCTGACATTTATTTTCCATACCCAAGTCTTCCACTGACTTTTTGCCAATCTGCTGACTTATTTAGTACAAATTTTTGGTATGCTTTCTTCTTTTGCAGGACTGCTTTAACTTCTTGTGTCCACCATGGTGTTCTTATTTTTCTATCATTGCAGATAACTTTACCACATACTTACCTAGCTGAATTAATCAATGTCTTCTTCAGAGTTTGCCACTGAGACTCAAGGGTCACTTCCCATTTCAAATCTTCTGTACACTCTTGTATCCTGAACAAACATGATGATATCACTATCAACAATGGCATAGCCAATGAGGCTTTTCTTATTTCTCGAGTCTTCTATCCAATGAAATGAATTTCTCCATGTGAAATGTTTTCATGGAATAGAAAATACATCACAAGTAGTGTTTTCTTATTTTGAGTTGATATATATATATATATATATAGTAAAATTTTCACCATCCAAATAGCCTGCGAAATGGTATCTTCAGACAGTTTTCCGCATAATTGAGACCCCCCCCCCCCCAGTTAAATTTGTAATTTTGTGATTTTTTTAATTTTTTTTTTAATTTTATTTTATTTTATTATTTTTTTTTAAGTGTAATGGTGTTGATAATTGGTAAAATATCCTACACACTGGGCTTACTTCTATCAGTGGTGTCTTGCCAAATGTCCTAATCTCACATTGTTCCCAAGTCTCTGTCCTCCCCCACCCCCACAAGATATTACCATAATACAGTGACAGCAAAATTGGATAAAGGAAATTGCTACACTATGATACTGCTGGACTCTGCATGAAAATTATTACATAAGTGGAGTAAACAGGAATGGATATGAGGTTGGTGACATGGATGATAGCAGACAGACATCACAGGATGGTGTATGGTGGAGTGGAATCAAGTTGATGAGGGTGACTAGGAGAGAGCCCCAGGGCTCTATACCAGGACTGCTACTCTTATTTGTACATTAATGATATATGGAAGATTTGGGGGGGGGGGATATACGCAGTTCTTTTACATATGAAAGTGGACATTAAAGATCCAACATTATTTCAAAGCCAAATGTTTGTAGAAATTTATGGGTTTCATAAAATTTGATCCGAGAGCATATGAGAATAAAGTCCTAGACATCGGAGTTGCCTTAACTTGCACTACAAAAAAGAACATGGCTGCCGCCCAAGAGACCGTATGTTGGCCTTTTATTGTTATTATTATCTGAGACCTCCAGGGAGTCTATAAATCACCCAAACCAGCTATCATATTTCCCTTAAATTCATTCACACTACATGCACTCACTACACCCCTAAGGGCAAATTATTCCACTCACTCATTGCTCTCTCTGGGAGAAAAACCTAGCTCTTACCCCTTTCTTGACTGTGAACGAACTTAACTTCCATGGATGCAACGTGTTCTCTCCCCACCTTTCATATAATGAAAGATTTCATCAGACAATATCCTATAACATCCATTCAAAAGTTTATAGACTTCTATCATATCACCCCCCCTCTTTCTCCTGTTAACCAGAGTCTGTAATCCAAACACTCACAATCTGTCCTTAGAATCTAAATCCCATAATCTGGATATAATCTTTGTAACTTTTATTTGCACCCTTTCCACAGCTTCTTTATTCCCTTGGAATCTGGGAGACCAAATCTGTGTACAATAATTCAGGTGTGGTCTTATCAAAGCCTTATAAAGAGGCAAAATGACTTCCTTACCCTTAGATGTCAAGGTTGCTTTAATATCGCAATTATCCTCTAAGTTGTATTTGCAACCTTTGCTATGTGACCTTTGAATTTTAAATTTCTATCCACCAATACACCAAGATCCCTTGCCTCTACAGTTTCTTGTAGCATAACCCCGCTAATATGATATGCCGCTGGAACTCTAATCAAGCCAAAGTGCATAAATTTACACTTACTAACATTGAGTCGACAGCCATTTTCATTTGCCCAAATTTCAAGCCTATTTAAATCATTTTGTAAGTGTTGAATATCAGTAGCATCCTTGATTGCCCTGCCTATCTTTGCATCATTGGAAACAATTGCACATCAACTGTTAGACCCTGCCTGATGTCATTAATTTATATACTGAACAATAAAATCCCATTGACTGAACCCTGAGGTACACCACTGGTCACCTTAAATCTGGCAGATTCATACCTACTGTATACCACTTTTTGATATCTGTCTGTCAACCATTCCCTGATCCAAGTCAAGAGTTTATATTCTAATCCCATGTTCTCCAGTTTATGCAACAGCCTTTCGTGTGGTATCCTATCAAATGCCTTAGAAAAATCCAACATCATCATAGTGTATCCATTCCCTTTATCTGACAGAGCCATAACTTTGTTATAAAATATGAGCAAATTGCTAAAACATGATCTTCCTTTAGCTTCCTCATGCTGCTCTTTGAGTACAGCTTGTTTTTCTACTCGTTTCTGTATGCAAGTTCTTACCAACTTCTCTAAAATCTTCACTACCACACCAGAGATACTGATAAGTCGGTAATTAGACATCAGTTTTTGCAACATCCTTGTACAATGGGACTATTATATAATCCTTTCATTCCTGAGCTGAAAACATACAGACATATGAAAGGCCTAGTCAATTCATCTGAACATTCCTTTAGCAAATGGGCTGATATTCCATCTGTCCTTATAGACAAATTCTAATCCAGGTTATGCAACAGCTCTTCAACCTCATTTTCATGAAGCTCTAACTCTACATCCAATGTAGAGTTAGAGCTTCATGAAATAAATAAATATCTTACAAATATTTATTTATTTAGCATATGGCATAATAAAGACACATGCCATCAGAATATATAAATACATATTTCATCATCATCATGCATATCAAGGATTTAGGCCTAGCATGGCCTGTTCCAGCCTTAGAAGTCATCGTTGAATCATTTAAGAGGACATAAATTCATATTTGTGCAGACAATAAAAATGAAACAAGTAATGCACATATACAAATATGGGTCAAACCACCCATATTTGCAAAACGAAAACAAAAGTCTAAAATTTTGAGTCAAGTTCAGATAGCCAATCAAGAGCTGAAGGATCTGCTTCAAAAACGTCTCAGGTCACCAGGGTAGCCTCTTATGCTGCAGTCCTCCACAATGTGCCGGATGGTTTGATTTATGGCCCCACAGTCGCAATGGGGTGTAGGTGATCTTTCCCACTTCTATAAGCTGTCTGCACAGATACCATGTCCTGTGCATATCCTATTTAGGCTTTTCCATAGGTGACGTGGAAGCTCAATCCCTTTTGGATCTTGGTTGGGAAGGATATACTTGTTTAAGTCTGGTGGCGATTTTTCTTTCAAAGTTTCTAGCCATTATGAATTAACATTGAAATTGCTATTTACTAGTTCTTCAGCCAGTATTAGTGGAGGCCTTTGGGATTTAAAGAGATTCATATTTATATATGGGAAGTCTTCATGTATCGGCAACAGGGAATTGCTGTTTATTCTTTTGTATTCTTTTACAAGAGCATTTTGTCTGAGCAGGTTCGGTGGTGCAATATTGCTCAAAGTTGGAAGCCAGTAGAGGGGAGTAGATTTGACACAACCTGTTATTGTCCTCATCGCTGCATTTATTTGTGTGTCAATTTTCTTGATATCAGGACTATTTAGCCATACTGGCAAACAATATTCTGCCGCAGAGTACTCTAAGGCCAACGTGGAGTATCGCAGTATAATAGCAGAAGAACCCCATGTAGAACCACACAATTTTTGTATGATGTTATTATGGGTTCTAATCTTTAAAGAGAGATTCTCCAAATGTCTTTTGAAAGATAGTGTTCTGTCTGGGGTTTCCTAAATATCTGCCCCAGATATTTAGGGAAATCTTGGTGCTGCATCATTGTGTTGTTAAAGCTGACATGAAGTTTCCTATTTGCAAATTTGGTGTTTAGGTGAAAAGAGCTAACCTCAGTCTTATTGAGGTTTGGTGTTAGTCTCCATTTATGAAAGTATTCCCCCAATGGTTCTAAGGTCTTTTTTGTGAGAATATCTTCTGTTACTTCAATGCTCTTCTGTCGGATGGCGAGGGCTATGTCATCATAAGCAAATTTTTTTGACCTAGTTGTCAGAAGATCAGATGTATATAAGTTGAATAAGATTGGTGCTAATACCAAGCCCTGTGAGAGCCCATTGTTCAGCTTTCTCAGTTTGCTCATTTTGTTTCCCAGTATCACATGGAAGAACCTGTCAGAAGGCATGTTACCAATAAGTTTTATGATAGATTGGCACGGTATGACTTGTATCAGCTCGTATAGCATCCCCTCTTTCCATACCGTGTTATATGCAGCAGTAAGGTCAACAAACACAACAGAGATTTTCAAACATCTCTGGAAGCCTGCTTCGATATGGGTAGTAAGACTTAGTACTTGGTCTGTACAACTATGTTAAGTCCTAAAGCCTGCTTGCTCAACAGGGATAACTTCAGATATTTTTAGCCCAATTCTGTTAAGGAGGAGTCTCTCAAGGAGCTTATAATAGCAACTGAGGAGTGCAAATGGAACGATAACTCTCTACTTGATCTTGAGGCTTGTTGGGTTTTAATATGGCTATTATTTTGGTTCTCTTAAATGGAGATCCTAATGAGATTGTTCAATTCATTAATTGAACAATCTCATTAGCTTCTGACACTGGAGTACTACCATCTGCATTCAATAGTCATTCTTTCACATTCATTTTTTCTTTTGCTTGCAGCATAATGAAATTCTTTTGGATTGCCTTTAGCTTGCATGGTCAATTTCTTTTCATACTCTGATTCTTTTATGTTCATTATTTTTCTGGCCTGAGCTTTATATATTTCATAACTCCTCTCACTCTTATTCTCATGATATTTTTTCCACAATTTGTTCTTCTTGTGGATATCTTGCTTAATAAGGTTGCACATCCATTTCACTCCCAACCTATTTATTCTTTGAACACTAGGGATACATTCTAATACCACCTCATTTAAGCAATTTTTTAAAGATTCCATAGCTGACATTTTTCCCATTCAGTAACTGATATCATGGGACCAAAGATAGTATTCTCCTAAGTTGATCATAATTTCAATCTTTGTAGTTCAACATGCAACCTATTCTAATTGGAGCATCAATACGATTAGATACTTCCTAAAAAAGCACAGCATGATCACTGTCACCAACAGGTAGTAAAATAGTCATATTCTTAACAGACCCCCTTCTGATGCTATGAGCAAATCCAACGCTCTTTGATCTCAAGTTCCTTCTTTCACAGGCTGCTTGAGAAAATTGTCTCGCGACAATTCAATAAATTCCTATTCGTTCTTATCATGATATTTCTCATCTACTCAATCAATGTTTGGAAAATTAAAGTTACCCATAATGATCACTCGTTTGGTACCCATAAGGCTAAATTGGCAATGCATTTTTTTATCCCCTGCAACTGAGCTGCCAGGTCTGTAGCAACACCCCCACCATATATTTCATTTTGTTAGCCTCCACTTCACACCAGATAGACTCAAACTGACAGCTACATAAGACATGTTACCATCATTGTTTTCTTGCGTTTCTACCCTAACTGGACTTAAGTCACCTGATATCATTAGTAGTACTCTTCTGTCATTCATAAGGCAGAATTGCCGATGCATTTCTTTATCCCTTGCAACTGATATTAGTAGCATTCTTCCTCCTCTCCTATCTCTTCTGTCATTCATGAAAAATAGCATACCGATCACACTTGATTCCAGTTACCATATCTGATTCTGATAGCCAGATTTCACTAATGCCAATAATCAATCAATGTCAGCGCCAATAATCTCAGACCACATCGTATTCAAGAAAGCAACAAACTCAACACTCGTTTGTTTCTGATGCTCCTGGCATCTGTGTATAGACAAAAAACTACCACCCAGCCTATTTTTATAATTAGATATGCAATCAATATGGCCTTGTTGTAGAACTTTCTCTTTTCCCTACCCAGACATACTTAAAAGGTCCAAACCCAAAGCATATTTTTCCACCCCATTGCCACATACATAAACATGTTCAAAGACATTCATATCTTTATCATGTTTGTATACCATAGCTCAACTTTCACGCCCATTTTTCCCATTCTTCCCTTGATTAGTGCATTTTTTTTAAAACATTTCTCTACCTTATGTAAGCCAGTGGTTGTATTTTCTTTAAGTAGTGCAAGCTAAGGCAACTCCAATGCCAAGGATTGTATTCTCATAAGCTCTCAGGTGAAAGTTACAAAACTTTGATGAGTTTCTACAAGCATTCGGTTTTGAAATAATGTTGGATCTTTAATATCTGCTTTTCCTATGTAATTTTACATCGCCAAAATGAAGCAGTATGGTTCTTTCTTTAGTAATATACAGTTTTTTGCTGATGATGCAAAAGTTGAGAGGGCAATAGTTGATAAAGGTGATATACAATAGATATCTTACAGGATGATTTAAATAAATTGGCAGTGTGGGCAAAGGACAATGGTTGTCTATTTAAAGTTGCAAAATGTAAGGTAATGAAGTTTGGGATGATTTAAATAAATCGGCAGTGTGGGCAAAGAACAACAGTTGTCTATTTAAAGTTGCAAAATGTAAGGTAATGAACTTTGGGATGAAAAAATTATATACTTCATGTCATACTGATGGTGCTAGATTACAGTAAATTGATGAGGCTAGGGATATGGGGGGTGGATAGAGATTTGAAATTCAAAGGACATATTGCAAGATTTAGCAAAATAGCTCAGAGGATTATTTGGATGTTGAATAAGACATTAACAAGTAAAGTTAGAGAGGTTATTATCCCTCTTTATAAGGATATGATTCTGCCACATGTTGACTATTGTGTACAGATTTGATCACCTGCATTTCTTGGGGATTGGGAGGTGATGGTGGAGAGGATTCAGAGATGAGTGACCAAGCTCATGACAGGTCTGTGGAATGGTCCTCATGAGGATCAACTGAAGGGAAGTTGTAGAGTTTAGCTGACAGGTGGAGATGAGGGGATATGACAGAAACTTAAGTTACTGAAGGGATTTTACAAGATGGATACAAAAGAAATTGTTCAATACATGGGGAGTAGAGGAAAAACAAGGAGTTTAAGAGAGAGTGGTGAATGAGTGGAATGGATTGCCAGCGGTTGTTATTAGCACTCCAACAGTGAATAAGTTTAAGGAGATATATGATATGTATTGTATTAATAGATAGTGTGGGCCTCCTGTAATGAGATTTTAGTCCATCGGGTACCCGTATAAATAACTAATAATTATTATAGTGTCGAAGACTGTCATCAATGGATGCAAACTCTTCATAGTTTCTGATGAAATTAACATCTAATGGGACATCAATTTCACTATCAGCCATATCTGCCAGATTCATGAATAGATGGTTGAAGCCACAATGAGCAAAACAATTCTGAGTGGTATTATTGCTTATTCATTGAGAACTATTGGCAATAAACTGAACCACTTGTAAAAGATTAACTCTTGCACTAACATCCTGAGCAATTGTCAAGAATAAAATATTCTTCTCGATTTCCATTGTAATTTTATGTCTGGACTCAGTCAATTGTTACAAAACTCAGATATCATCCATGCATTTTTGTTAGCATGGTACTGGTAAACTTTCTATTGTAATCCCTAAATTTAAAGCATTGAGGTTTGGCCCTTTTTCTGATAACTAACATCTTGTCCATTTCAATAGCATTGAAGATGTCATCAGCATTAATATGTAATTTCTTGTTATCATAAGATATATGCAAGTATACTTGAGAAATGGTTGAGAAGAATTGTGGAAGAAAAGCTAGGTAAAGAACAAGCTGGATTCAGGTCAAATAGAGGCTGTCAGGATCAGATCTTCACTTTACAACAAATAGTGGAGAAATCATGGGAATCAAGAAAAAGAAGGAGTAGCCATATTATTCAACACAAAATATGAGGCTCATCTTCTTGAATGGCAGGCAGTGTCAAGTAGCGTGATTTTGGCAATTATCAGAATGGGGAACTGGACAATGAGACTTATTTGTGCCTATGGTCCCACAGAAGGTTCCACTAAGGTAGAAGTGGAGGAATTTTTTGAAGCTCTAGAGAAAGCTACTGATACAATGAAAAAGGAAAAGTTGGTCCTTGTTGGGGATCTAAATAGCAGAGTAGGAAGTGATTGTCAGACATACAAAAATGTTTTGCGAAAATTTAGAGAAAAGAGCAAAGCTAATAATAATGGCAAATACCTGTTGGATTTCTGCTCAGGACATGGACTGGTTATTACTAACATCATGTTCCAACATAAAAATGTGCACAAATTCACATGGAGAGAAGAGGCAAGGAATAAGAAAAGTCTCATTGACTATGTTATTGTTGATAGAGATGTTTTCTCCCTGGCGCAGGACACCAGAGTGTACAGATGATTTGAAATTGGAAGTGATCACTATTTAATCTTGAGCAGGATAAAATTGAATTTCATATTGAAAAGAATGACATGTAAGAAAGTTTTAAAGCGAATATAAGTTGAACAGCTCTCAGATGTGAACTGTAGACTAAAATACACAAAGATTATTGAAGGAAAAATGAAAGAGTTTGAGAACAAGAACCAAACCATGGAGATTCAGTGGCAAGCCATGAAGAAAACCCTGATTGATTCAGCTAGAGAGGCATGTGGTAAAGTTGTCTGCAAGCATAGAAAAATTAGAATTCCATGGTGGACACAGGAAGTTAAAGAGGCAGTTAAAGAAAAGAAGAATGCATATCAAAAGTTTCTGGCAAATAAGTCAGCTTGTGTGCCTAGAGAATACAGAGACAAATGTAAGAAAGCTAAATACTGTGCAAAACTAGCTGAACAAATGTCATGGGAGGACTTTGGCAAGAACATAGAAAATAAATATCAAGATGGTGGCAAAATATTCTGGAGGTTGTTGAAGAAGCTTAGAAATGAAGGAAAGAGTGCTGTAAAAGGAGTTAGAGGTGATAAAGGTGAAATGAAAATGGGAGTAAAAGATATCCTTGAAGTATGGAGTAATTACTTTGAAAATTTGCTAAATGAAACAAGCAGTGATGACAGCACAGTGGTAAAAAACACTGACCAGGCATGCAGTCAGGAATACATATCCATACTTGAAGGCTTGAAATGTGGAAAGGCAGCAGGGGTAGATGATATTCGACCAGAAATGCTGAAGTATGGTGGTATAAGAATCTTACAGTGGCTGCACTGCATAGTTCAGAAAGCCTGGACACAGGGCCGAATTCCCAATGATTAGAGTAGAGCTCTCATAGTACCTATATATAAAAAAGGAAATAAAACTGAATGTGAGAATTACAGAGGCATATCCCTCTTGAGTGTTTCTGGTAAGATATATGCAAGTATACTTGAGAAACGGTTGAGAAGAATTGTGGAAGAAAAGCTTGGTGAAGAACAAGATGGATTCAGGTCAAATAGAGGGAGTCAAGATTCACTTAATGACAAATAGTGGAGAAATCATGGGAATATAACAAAGATCTGTATTTAAATTTTGAAGATTTGGAAAAGGCATATGACAAGGTGCCAAGAGAGAAGCTATTCAATATGCTACAGTTATATGGTGTCAATGGGTCGTTATATCAAGCACTACTTACTCGGCAGTTAGAATAAAAGGAAGTACAAGAAGATGGTTTAATGTTAAATCTGGTGTGAGTCAAGGATGTACATTATCCTTTTCATATAGATCCATATAGATGTGATCCATATAGATAATGTTATTCATTATCTATATGGATCACATTATGAAGGAAAGTGATATCAAACATGATATCAAAATTGGAGATGTTAATGTCAGCTCTTTGCTTTATGCGGACGATGTTATACTTCTAAATAAATCTGCTACAAGTCTGCAAGATTCTCTGACTAAATTGAATAACTGTTGTAATAGATATGGTATGAAGGTCAGCAATAAAAAGACAAAGACAATGAAAATAGGAAGAATCATTGAAAATGTCAACTGCATTGTGAACGGAGAACCTGTGGAACAAGTAAAACATTTCAGCTAATTAGGCACAATTTTTAGTGAAGATGGTAAATTAAATATGGAAATAGACAACAGAATCAACAAAGCTGGAATGGTGGGAAGTCAACTGAATAGATTCATATGGAGTATGAGAGAAATTAGTTGGAAAACTAAATTAGCTGTATACAAGACAGTGTTCAAACCAGTTTTAACTTATGGATAACTGAGAGCTGGGTCAGAAGTAAAACACTTGACCATAGACTAGACCGTAGATATGAAAGTCCTGAGAAAGAATAGGGGCGTGACCAGATGGCATCAATGGCAATATCATATTAAAAACGAGAATATTCGGAAATAAATTGACATTGTCAGCTTCCAGAAATGTGTTAGCAGAGCTAATCTCAGGTGGTATGGTCACTTAAACAGAATGGGCAAGGAAAGATTAGCAAAACAAGTGTTCTCTGCCAAGTTGGCAGGAAAACGACCCAGAGGAAGACCAAGATATAGGTGGATTGATACAGTACAAAGTGCCTTAGACGATAGAAATATAAAATCTGATAATGTTCGAGTCTTGACAAGTAACAGACTGATTTGGAGGAAAATTGTAGACAGGAAGCTAGTAATGACGTAAATTTTTCAGGTAATACTATCATATCCTGTACACCCCTTGAGGGTACATGGCAGGAATTTGATTATGATGATTATGTAATTTTTTTAAAACTGTGTGGTAGAGGTTACTGGCTGGCTCACTTAAACTGCATTGCGTAACAAATATTTCATTTTGTTTTTGTTCTTCTAGACTTGTCCCAATAAAACAGCTGCCCAATTAATTTGTGGACCAATTCAGTATCTACTGCTTTTCTTAACCAAATATTGAATTAACAATATTTTCCTTTGTATGTGCATATTCATTTGATGTTGCAAGCATTCTATATTAATAACTTTTGACCCCTCTGTGAGTATTTGTTGACAGAATTGGCAGTAGCTCCTAGAATCAGCATAATTTGAATAAATATGATTGCATTAAACTTCCCAAAATATGAGAAACATTAATACTTTAAAACATTAAATTTAAATACATTAAAACATTAATATTTAATGTGTGGAATGAGTTTGAATGGCGAAGTGAACTGTATGGGAACAATGGACTGCATTTGAGTGTGAGTCACTTGGAGTGATTGCTGCTGGAAGGTAGAGAAGCGAGTACAGAGAATGAATCAGATCAAGTGGGAAGTGATGTGGAAGAGCAGGAGAGTAAAACAGGAGAGATTGAAGAGGTGGTTATGAATGAGGAAGTGAGTGGCATGAGTATGGAAAATGAGAGAATCGGTGTGCAAGATGAACAGGGAAACGGGGAGGCTCAGGATAGACAGGGATACACAGCGTGAGAAAGGTGGATGCTCCAAAAGGATGCAAGAGCATGTGTAGACAGGAAAGGAATGGGATCTGGGATCAAGAGTAAACAGTTGGAATTGAAGAGGGTTCTAAAATGAATAAGCAGAAAGGGAAATGGCCCCAGTCAAGCATGGAGAGATCACATCAAATAAGTGGTATCAGAGGAACTAGCTGTTGTGTTTGTATACAAATGCTAGAAGTGTAAGAAACAAGGCAGATGAAATGGTTGCACTAATTGAGTCTGTTCACCCAAAAATTGTTGGAATAAGTGAGACATGGTTAGATGAGGATGACATCCTGATAGGAATAGAGATGGAAGGGTATGATGTGTTTCATGAGGACAGAAGTGGTAAAAAGGGAGGGAGAGTGCTATTGATGATAGAGAAAGAGTTATGTCCATATAAAGTAGGGATGCAAAAGGGAAATAGTGCCAGTGGTTTTGAGACGGTATGGTGAGATAGAGGTGAATGGAATGAAATACTTGGTTGGATGTTGTTATAGACCAGGAAATGTGGATGGTAGTGACTATGAAATATATAATCAAATTAGCCAAGCAAATAAGAAAAGAGTGATCATTATAGGCAATTTTAATTATGGCAATATAGACTGGAATGATGAGATAGCAACTGGAAGTAAAGAAAAGGAGTTTCTTGAGTTTTTGATGGATAACTACCTCAGACAGTATGTTACAGAGGGCACACGAGGATTGAGGGTCTTGGATTTGGTCATCTCATCAGAGAATGTAATTATAAATGAAGTGCCAAATCACCCACCAATTGGTGAGAGTGACAATCAGGTGATTACCTGGGTGGTTGCTAGCATTGTGAGGACTCCTGTAAGAAAAGGGTATATGTGGAACTACAAGGAAAGGGGGAGGATTAGGAAGATCTCAGGAGACAGCTTGCAGGTGTAGCATGGAATAAGGAGTTAGCTGGATAAGAGATCAATGCAGCTTGGGGGATTTTCAAAAACTATCTAGTAGATGCAATGCCTTTAAATGTATTCGAAGGGTGAGAAGGTTAAATAAGATAGGTGTGAAATGGATGAATAAAGCATGCGATACAGAGAAAAAGGGCATTATGGAGGTATAAGAGAAGTAGAAATAACCAATTCCATGAGGACTACAAAGACCAGGCAAGGCGGGTGATTTGGTTGGTGAGGGTAGCTAAAGAGAGGTATGAACAGCAGTTAGCTAATGAAACCAAAAAAAATCCTAAGGAGTTCTTTCGATATGTATCCAGCAAAAGAAAGAATGATTATGGAAGGATGACATTGATTGGAGAAAATGGTATAAAGACAGCTGTTGCAGAAGGTGTCGTGAAGATACTTAATGAGCAGTTTATAAAGGTCTTTCAATCTTGTGAATGTGACTTCATGGAGAGATTGAGAACAGTTGATGATGGGGAAGAGGGACTGACTGTAAGTGGGCAAGAGGTGTTTGGGGAGTTGAGCAAACTAGATGTAAATATGGCTGTGGGACTTGATAATATATCACCACGTATTCTGAAGGAATGTGCAAGGGAGTTGACGCTGGTCTTGACATATTTTTTTTAATACAAGTCTTGCACCGGGTCAAGCTACTAAGGAGTGGAAGGAGGGCAAGATTGTGCCACTTCATAAAGGAGGTGATAGAACTCACGCATCAAACTATAGGCCTATCTGTGTGTCAGGTGTTGTAGTTAAGTTGTTGGAGAAGCTTGTGAGAACTAGGATCCAGAATTGGGTTGACAACAATGGTATTATCTTTGATGGACAGCATGGATTTGCTAAAGGGAGGTCATGTTTTACTAATCTACTTAATTATTACAATAAGGTGACTGCTTCCATGGACAGAGGAGAAGGATACACAGTAATATACTTAGATTTTGCAAAGGCTTTTGATAGATTACCGCATGATAAGTTGATAGTCAAACTAGAGCAGATGGGGTTGGATATGATTTGTGCATTGGATTGGAGACTGGCTATCTGATAAGTATCAACAAGTTGTGTATGGGGGGGAGTGATATCCAGGAAAAGGAAAGTTACTAGTGGTGTGCCTCAGGGGTCTGTTTTAGGACCATTGCTGTTTAACTTATATATTAATGATATTGGTGAAGATTTGGATGGAGATATTCAGTTGATTGCAGATGATGCAAAGTTGGGACAAACCATGAAGAGTAGAGAAGATGTGGGCTTACAAGAAGACTTGAATAAATTGAGTGATTGGGCACGGGAATGGGGATGCGAGTTTAATGTTGCAAAATGTAAGGTTTTAAAATTTGGAAAACAAAAATGGGATGCAGAATTTATGCTTGGTGAGGATATATTGTCAGAGGTGGAGGAAATAAGAGATCTGGGAGTGATAGTGGATAAGGATCTGAAATTTAGGGGACATATAGCCAAAATTGTGAAGACAAGACAAAGGCTTCTGGGAATGATGCAGAGGATACTGACTTGTAGAAGTAGGGAAATTCCTGTTCCGTTATAGAAGGCTTTGATTAGGCCACACATGGACTACTGTGCCGAAATTTAGTCACCTGGTTTTCAGAAGGATGAAGAGATGATGGAAAGGGTCCAGAGGCAACTGACTAAGGTAGTTTCTAACCTCTGGAATGTAGAGTATGAGGAAAGATGGAGAAGATGCAACTTGCAGAGTCTGGTGGACAGGAGGAAGAGGGGAGATATGATAGAAACTTACAAGTTAGTAAGGGGTTGTTAATTCTGGAGAGGTTCTACAGAAAATAGTAGAAGATCAGGGGAGAACCAGAGGTCATCCCTGGAAACTGTATAAAGAGGATGTGAGTAGGGGAGTGAGAAGCAGGTTCTTTTCATGCAGAGTTGTGAATGATTGGAATGTCTTGCCTGAGAGCGTGGTGTCTGCAGAGAATGTGAGTGTCTTTAAAGAACGGTATGATGAGCTGTGCATATGATAGAAGGACCTCCTAAATGAGTATTTGACTCCATAGGGTCTTGGGTAATGGTAATAATAATACGTTGAGATCCCAGTTTACATCTTGTTTACACCTAGTTAGGACTATTCTTTTGCCCACGTTTCACTTAGTTTTGGGTTTGCCTTTTTTTTTTGTGTGTGTATTACAATTCTCATTGATGTTTCAGTGACTGAGATGAAATATTAGAAGAATTAAATATCATTTTTAATCCTTTCTCGCTGCTGTTTCACTCCATTAATCCTCTAACATGACAGTCTACGAGGGGGATATTGGTGAAAAGTTCTGATAAACATCCAGAAAAAAAATGATATTGAAGCATCTGCTATAACCTCAAGAAAGAACATATATTAAAACTCTTTAACCCCCATGTCATCAAATTGTAACAATTTGTTCTTTTTCTTTTAGAATATTAAGTTTTTAATATCATTTTTGTTCTAGGTGTTTATCAGAACTTTTCAGCACTCCTCCTATAAGAAATGTGTCAATCAACTGAACTGCCCTTTTCTGAACAGTATCAAGAATTCCTATGGAGGTCTTAGGTGAACATCCCAAACCTAAGTGCAGTATTCCAAAGTTGGTCAGATTTGGATTTATGCCAGCAAAGAAATACTGTCTTGAGTGGAAAATGATGGCAAGTTTTTTGAAAGCTGATGATAATATAGAAGTCATGTGATTATGCCAGAATAGGTTTGGAATAAAAGTCAATCTAGGATGAAAGAGGTCTTGGCTGTTAAGTTGAGCATTAGCAAAAGTAAGTGAGGAAGATCTGAAATTTTTTTTTGTGAGAAAACCAGCATAACTGTGTTTTGGAAACACTGCTGTTGACTAAGTTGTTTTCATCCCCATCAAGGATACCATGGAGATCAGGGTTCAGGGAACTTATTACAGATGATCTTGAAGCTTGAGATGTTTGAGTACTGCAAGGCCTGTCGTATAAGTAGGAAGAGTGGAGAGTGCTAGCATCAGGAAAACCATGAATAGGGTTTGCAGTCAATGAGAGCAGGTTGCTTATATAAATCAGGAAGAAGGTGGGTGAAATGACAGAGTCCTGAGGGCCATCAGCATTAACAAGAAAGTCAGAAGAGAGAACACCATCCACCATTGTATATAGGGATCAATCTGAGAGAAAATTCATTTACACAAGGACATAAGCAGTCCATATGATGGTAATTTGTTGAGAAGTCCTTGATACCAGAACCTATCAAAAGCCTTGGAGATGTCAAAGCAACAGCACAGGTTTCTCCAAACTTGTTATTACTAACAACATATCCTGAGCATAAATGTAGCAAGTATACTTATTAGCTTTGCTCTTTTCTTTTAACCTTCCCCAAATATTTCTCAATGTTGCATTTGTTTTGCACTCTGCTGTTTAGATCTTCAACAAGCAGCAGCTTTTCTTTTTTCCATATGTCAGATGTACCTACTAAAGACTCAAAATATTGTTATCCTTCTTATCTACTGGATGAATAAGAAGTAAGAATTCAGAATGTATTTCTCTTTTTGTGTAAAAATAATATTATTGCTCACTACTTACATAGGGGGAAGGCTGAGCTTGTTTTTCTACAGCTAGATGCTTGATCCTGGGGAACCAGTGAGGAAAGTGCATATTGAAAATCATAAGTTTTTATGTAGCTATGAACAAAGGGTTTTTTCATTATTTCGTTTTTCTGTTTCAGTTACCTACAGTTAATAAAATATTGAATAATGTTAATATATGTGGAGATACAATGGCAACCCATTTAAAATCTTTCAGCAACCCAACATTTAATTGTGACCCATGGATTGAAAACCACTAGGCTAAGTTATGCATGCATCACTAAGATGATAAAGGTTATTCACCTAGAGGTATAGTTGGTATTTCCTGTTTCTATAAAAGGAGCCTACTGAGCATTGCTGACAAATAAATACTATTCCCAGTTGATAGAAATACCAGGTAGACCTTAGATGACAAACAACCTTCAACAGCTTGATTGCAAGAGAGCGGGGTTGTCTTGAGAGGTAGGATTTTATATGTTAATCATCACAAAGATGCCCTTATTGAAATCATTTCAATTGCAATGCATTATATCACATATTTAAAAATGGTGGAAATGTTGGCAAACAATTACTAAGTTAAATATTAAACAATTACAATGTTTTCAACAAGAAACTAGGAAGACATAATAAGGAGTTATATTTAAAATTTGAAAAAAATTTTTAATTTTCATAACATAAATTTACTTATATATTTTATGTGGTTCCCACCCACAAAAGGTTATTAGCAAACTTGTAGTACATTTGTACCATGGGTGAATTAAGGAATTTTTTCCCCCATTTTTATTAATTCTATATATATTTTTTGTAAATTTTTATTTAATTTTACACAGTCTGGAAACCTTGCTCTAGAGACCAAACATGGAATTTTTTCAAGCCACTTCAGACTTCCAATAAGTGGGGCAGTGGTCTCATACTGGATGATGAAATTCATCTCCCACCTAAAGACAATCACTAACATCCATGCCCACAGTGGGGTTCGCTATGACCATGGTTGGAGAGCAGGTAAGCTGAACACTCAAACAACCAGGCTGGCAGGATGAAACAATCAGGATGAATTATATGTATATATACATATATATATATACACACACACACACACACACACACACACACACATATATATATATATATATATAGGAAAACTTCACTTAACACAAATTCAATATGCGTGATAATCAGTGCAAGTGAGTGAAATGATACTATTTCCAGCTTTAAGTGAGACACAAATTTTTTGTCACAAATCTGAAGCGAGCAGCAGCACTTTTCAATGTAGCAGACAGTGGCAGTGCAGAGGGTGCGGTTGCTGGCAACACTCAGCAATTGACTCAGAGCTATCATAAAAGCGCACGTGCATTCTCTGTTCTCTTGCTCAATCACTTTTCCTACATTTTGTTTTAATTTAGATACCAATAAGGCTTTATTATATTCACCCCTTATGGAAAAGAAAAAGATTGATAAAAAAAAAAGGTGCAGTAATAAAGGAGCTGTGTGGCAGAAGGTCTTACCTCACTATACAAATGATTTCATTCATTTTAATAACCCAGCTGATAACATTATTAAAGAAATTAGCACAATTGGAAAAGAACTTGGATTTAATTATTATTATTATTATTCAGGCCTCCATGGAGTCAAAAGACTCATCATGGGAGGTCCTTTCTAAGAAACACAAGTCTATCAAGACTCATCGAGGGAGGTCCCTCCTAGGAAACACAAAGTCTATCATACCTCTCCTTAAATGCATTGAGCGTTCTCGTTCTCACCACTCCATCAGGCAATGCATTCCATGGTTCAACCACCCTCCATGCAAAGAAACCACTCCTCACCCTCTTGCTCACAGTTTCCTTTCGTAACTTCCAGGGATGGCCTCTTGTCATCACTCCTTCCCGCTGTTCAACCAAGCGAAAGAACTCCCCAGTGTCAACCCTGTAGCCACCTCTCAACATTTAAAAATCTCGATCATATCATCTCTCCTTCTTCTATCTTTTATACCCTAAATTTCAGGTTTCTATCAATCATCAACCCCAGATCTCATCTCCCCGACTTCCTCCAGTACAACTCCTCCCATAGAGTATGCAGTGTCACATCGATGTTTCCCAAACCTCAAGACTTTACATTTTGCTGCATTAAACCGACACCCCCACTGAAGAAAAATCAACCTTCAACTATTTCTCCTTAAAATATATATACTGGCCGAGTATATTTGACCTACTTAATTTACCCGCTTTGGTTCGAATATTTTATGAATGGTGCAGTAAAAGAGATTCAGGCAAAATACAACTTTAGATAAACAAAAACAAGCATTTAATTTTATAATCACAAATTATACACTTAAGTTGAAATCACTAAACAAGTTATTATAAACACTTCAGCCTTTCTGATAATAAAGTCATGCAAACTCAGACAATGGTAATTCTGTTATCAGTAATACAGTCTTCTCACAGTTCCTTTTAGCTATTTAATAAAGTTCCTTAATGATCATTCACATCAATATCTCATAGTTCTTTAAGTTTTAAATACAATAAAAATTTCAGTAACACCTCTTTACAAACACTTTTAATTTTACACTTCAGTTAATTCTCCGCACAGTTACTGTTAGTATAAGGAATTTCTAGGATGAAACTCACACACTTCTCTGTATAGAATTATTAAAGGTTGGAATAATCTTTTTTCTTCTTTAACTTACACACAAACACTTTTTGTAACTGTAAACACTTAAACAGTATACGGCACTCATTAAAATAAATCTTCTAAGCAATAACCGAATTAATCGTCGGTCACTACACACATAAACAAACGTTGTTGCATAAAGTACTACCGATCAGTCATGAAATAAGGCAACATATAATAATTCCTTAACTTGAGGTTTTATATGCACAGTTGTTCATTCCTCTGGCATTCAATTTAATCCTTTAGGTACTATAATTCTTGACACCGCTATCATTAAACACAACTCTGTTGCCTCTAATTATTCTCTAGTTACTTCGTGCTATGCTTTAAATTTCCGCGTGTCCTTGAAAGGTCGGCCCTGAAATTAAATTTCAACTCAAGTAATCGCTAGTCTATCTGTATCACTTAGCTATCTTCCGTAGCTTTATTTGTTATTCCGAAACTTTTATAAGCTAACTGCTTCTCGACTAGTAGACTTTATTTAGCTGCTTGAGTGACTTGCCGACTCGCTATTATTGCACTGTGATTTTCGAATGCCGAATACTCCGCTTCCAACCTAATGCCAATCCCTCTCTAATAAATCTCTAATGCTCTTAACTCCTAATGATAAATAATTCCAGTGTTCGTCGCTTATATATCTGTTTTTCCCGCCTAAATTCTTCTCGAGATCTCTTTAACTTTCCAGTAAACTTTCAGCATTTTCAATAAACCTCCTCTTCACGTTCTGTTCCAATTCTCGCGCTCGCTTACTTACATGCGTCTCCATGACAACAAAACAAACATAAGTAAAATTGAGCTATTACATAACATTAAACTTTCACAAACAGGAATAAATAGAGAATATTTATATTTCAATAAATGCGCAATTAAAATATTGAATATAAATTCTTATAATATTAACATAGTAATAATTAAAATAGCTTAATAATATTTAATACAGTCTTATCACTATTAATACATATATCTTTGATTAAATAATTAGATATTAGACAAAATTAAAGTGGTTATATGAATATTAAATTGTAAAATAAGTTGTTCACATTAAATATTATTTACAAGTTTAGCCTTTGTGATGGAAGATCATGTTGGATTCTGAAACAAATAATAATTACTCCAATCTCTATATAATCAGAATCCAACACTAGCTATTATGTCATTCAATATCACCGCTCTTCTGCTCAGTTCATCATTATCATACCTAGGCAACACGCACACTATCTTTCCTCTCTGTGTCATCTTTCGTACCTCCTCAAGCAAAAATCTCATATCTCTTACTGCCCTATTTACACCACCACTCAAGTCATTTGTTCCCACCATCACAATCATCTCATCCACCCTTTCGCATTTATCTCTTCCATTCTCCTAATCTCATCTTTCATACCTTTTCTCTCATTCACAAGACATTCTACCTTCTCTTTCAGTTCATTTATCTCCCTCTGCAGGTCAGTCACTCTTAATCGAAATTCACTCTCCCAAACAAAATCATCTCCTAAACTTTCACAGTCACTCACGCCTTCCACACTATCAACTAGTATTTTCTCATTCATATATTTTTTTTTACATTCTCTCCTATCACGCTACTCGTCTTCCTATATTCATTTCCAATTCCTGAAGCAACAAGGTCGGATGTTGATACTTCTAATGCATTTATTTCCTCCCACTGCCTGCACTTCGCACACACCCCCCCCTTCTCTCACAAGCCACATATCCAATTCCCTAGACGGATGCATGCTGCAAATACTGCATGCCACAAAGTTCCTTATTAAATTACTAATAATGGAATTCTTAAATGATGGTGGACTTGGCGACACGGCATTTGAGACTGCAGCTGAATCCGCCATCATTCCTTACTGCCGTAATCGTAAACTTAGCGTAATCATTAATTATTCAAAATAGTGTGAAAAACAACGGAAAAAAGTACAACAATTACAAGCAAAACAAAACATTTAAGTACTAAATATAAATAAATAAAATGAAATATTATTTAATTTTATTTAATGCAGTAATGCAGTAATGAAAACCTGGCTTCGTCCCGTCCTCCACCGCCATGCATTCGATTCCGACCCACAATATCGAAACTAATAACTAACTTCAAAAAAACAACCACTGAAGTATACTCATATTCCAGAGAAACAATTTAGCACTGAAAAACATAGAAAAACAAACTATATTTACGATTAAAAATCACTTCCTTCAGGACAACTCGAATTCACCGCAACGTGCTATGGCAACACTAGTGCCAATTTAATTTTTTAATGAACTGGATAATGAAAATGTGAGAAATTTGCTAGATTCCCATTCAGAAAAGTAAAGCAAGAATGATCTCTTTCAACTAGAAGAACAGCATGCATGTTAAGAAGAAGATAAGGAGTGTGAACAAGAAGAGAATGTTAAGACTAAGAAGCTAACTCCAAAAGAACTTGGGATAGTTTTCAATTGCATTGAGCATGCTAAGGAAATTTTGTTTGCTGCTAATCCTGATATGGAACGAAGCTTCGAAGTCTGCCAAAAGCTTGATAAAGAGATCACCAACTATCGCAAATTGCATGAAAATTAAAAAGTCGAGCACAATTCAAACATATTTACTTAATTTTTTTGTATAGAAGTAGCTTAATCAAATGTTTAGACATTAAATAAAAATTTAAGCAATTGATTTTTATTAACTTTGGTGATTTTATGCTCTAAAATAGATTATACATTTTTTTTTTTCAAATTAATGCTAACTGATGAATGAATTATAATCATTCCTATTGTTTATTGTATTTGCTTAGTGCACATTAATTTATGGATTAATTAATTGTGTTAAGCGAGGTTTTTCTATATATATATATAATGAAACAATATATAATTAAAAAGCAAAAAACTAGAAGTATCATCATATACTATTATGTTGAGCTTAATGTTTACCTTTGTTGATGGGCACAATCGGAATGTTGTCAAGCGTGTAGTAAAAAACTTCAGCATAGATTCTTTAATAGTTAATTGCTGAAAACAGAAATGATATAATATTATAAATCAAAAACTGGATCTGTGATTGCTATTCTTATAATTTGATTTGAAGCAAGAAAGAATTTTTTTTTTTTGTAACTTTCATAAGCTAAATATTTTATCAAAATGCAATCAAATCTGATCTTTTAATTTTGATAAAGAGTACAATAAATGGGACTTAAGGATCTCCTCTTGGTTATCTAAATAACCAGGAAGAACCTCCAAAAAGAATTTGAAGAAACAGAGAGAACCAACTGGAAAATAAACAAAGTCAATGATTAAATGTTACTTTATGTCAAGGAACATAATTTTTCAAATTAAGGGGATAAAAATCCCTTATTATTTTACAGCCATTATCCCCTTAATTTAATTAACTTTGCAAGAAAAAATAGCCATTTGGTTTTCATCTTAGAACATAATTTTTTGTTTGTATTTTTATTATATTACTGTATTTTGTATATATATCCTTCATATATCTGTCTACATAAAACATCGCTAATGCCGAAAAATTTGAGTAAGAAGCCAATGACATTATAAAAGGAGCACTCCTAAACAAAAATAAGCTAAACAGCCATAAAAATAAATATTTGCTTAGAGGAGTAACGAGTTTGTCCAGAAAGGTTTTATGGACAAAGGGTTCAAAAAGAATCAAAACTGAGAAGTTATCAGAAGTAAACTGTAGATTCAAACATACAAACATTACTAGAGAAAAAAAATGAGAGTTTGAAAACAAAAATCAAACCTCAGAGACATTGAAGTAAATATTACTGATTCAGCCAGATAGTGAACGAGCACATATGGCTGGCAATAAAATTGAGGGAGTGAATGAGAGCAAAAAAGTGATGCAAGATTTGAAAGCTCAGTTAGTTAAGATGAAACAAGAGCTGAAACGGATGCAGATAGAAATGAAGAGAATTGGAGATACGTATCAAAGAGCGAAGAAGATAAAAACAAATCGGTATGAAAGAGGTAACGAAAGACCCGTGAGTGGCATTATATGGGGATTACATTATTAGAGGTGTGGTAAACAAGAAGATGAACAAGGTTTGTTTACTTGGAGATAAAATGAATCGAGTGATTGAGGCACTGGATGTAGTGGTAATAGGGAAAATTATTTGACTGGGTACAAGGAATACATAAGATTGGATATCAGGAGGTTGTTGAGAAGAGAAGAATAAAAAATAGTGTGATAGGAAAGATAATCAATGTGTTGCCCAGGTATGACTGATGAAATGAGATAGAAAGCAAAGAATATGAATGATACGTTAGCAGAAAGGTGTGAGGAGATGGAATGCAGTTTGTTAATGCGTGGAATGAGTTTGGAGGATGAACTGAACTCTGTAAGAGTGGTGGACTACATTTGAACAGTTTTGGTGTGAGTTATTTGGAGAGACTGTTACCCAAAGGTAGAGAAATGAGTGCAGAAAATGAATTTGATGAAATAAGAAGAGATGTGAAAGAGCAGGAGAATAAGGAAGGAGAGACTAAAGTGGTGGTTATGAATGAAGTGGGTAGCATGAGTATACAGAATGAGAGAGCAAGTGTGCAAGACAAACAGGGAAATGGGGAGGATCATGTTGGACAGGGGAACACAGCACAAGAAAGGCTGATGCTCCAAGAGGATGTAAATGTATGTGTAGACAAAAAAGGAAGAGGATTCACTGGGATAAAGGGAAAACAGTTGGATTAGTAGAAGATTCTAAGATGAATAAGGAAAAAAAGAAATGGCTCTCAAGTTAAATAGGGAGAAGACATATGTAATAAGATGAATCAGTGAAACTTGTTATAGATCCAGGAATGAGCCGTTATGTTTGTATACAAATGCTAGAAGTGTAAGAAAAAAGGCAAATGAAATGGTTGCATTGATTGAGACTTTTCACTCAAAAATTGATGGAATAAATGAGACGTGGTTGGATGAGGATGACATCCTAACAGAAATAGAGATGGAAGGGTATAATGTTTGTAAAGATAGAAAGGTTAAAAAGGGAGAGAGAGTGCTATTGATGATAGAGAAAGACTTATGTCTATGCAAGTTAGAGATCAGCTGATTACAGATTACCTGAGTCATTGGGATAATGCAAGAGGGAAATAGTGGCAATGGTTTTGAGGCAGTATGGTGTGAGATAGGGGTGAATAGAATCAAATACTTAGTCCGGTGTTGTTATAGTCCTGGTAATGTGGATGGTAGTGACCATGAAATGTATAATCAAATTAGCCAAGCAAATGGGAAAGGGTGATTGTTTTGGACGATTTTAATTATGGGAATATAGATTGGGAAGATGAGATAGCAACTGGGAGTTAAAAAAAAATGAGTTTCTTGAGTTTTTGAGGGAAAACTACTTCAGGCAGTATGTAACAGAGGGCACATGAGAACTGAGGGTCTTGATCATCTTATCAGAGGATGTTATAAACGAGATGTCAAATCTCCCTCCAGTTAGTGAGAATAAACACAAAGTGATTACCTCTGTGAGGAAAGGGTATATGTGGAACTACAAGGATGGTAATTATGAGAAGCTTGGTAGACAGCTTGTAGGTGTAGCAAGTAATGAGAAGTTGGCTGGAAAGGAGATCAATGTTGCTTGGGTGATATTCAAGAACTACCTAGTAAAAGCAATGTCCAAATGTATTCCAAGTCAGAAGGTTAAATAAGGTAGGTGTGAAATGGATGAATTAAGAGATTAAGCATGTGATACAGAAGAAAAAGGCATTATAGAGGCAATATAAGAGATTGGTTCGGTTTGGTTTATAGTTTATTTGGCACAAAAACAACAAAGGTCATACCATGCCATACTAAAGGTTACAACTATACATAAGCAGTTAAAGAAAATTGTAAACAATATGCCTGTACAAAAATTAAGTTCCATAAAGCAGCATATACAGATAAACAAAACTGCTGCGGAGAGCACAGCAACACACGAGGTCAGAAGTTATTATAGTACTACAGAAAGTTAACAATACAAGTTAATAACTAAAATGCATGTACAAAACAATAAGCCAAGGAATGCAGTATCTACATATAGATAAAATTATAACAGATGCTATTACAGCAGTACAAAAATAGGCAAAAAGGAATTATTATAAAATACGCATGCATAAAAATTAAATTCAGTAATGTGGTATCTACATATAAACAAAATTACTAGAAGGTTACACAAATATACAAAGTGTTCTACAGCAATACATAATTAGTCGAAAAATAAACTAGTAAATAAAATATATGCACAAAAGTTAAGTTAAGCAATGTTGTATCTACATATAAACAAAATTACTGCAGAGGTTTCAGCAATACACAAATAGACAACAGTACAAGTTAATAAACGCATGTACAAAATCAAGCCAAGGAATTCAGTATCTACATATAGATAAGATTACAACAAATTTTATTATAGTAATACATAAACAGTTAAAAAGGAATTATTATACAGCATATGCATAAAAATTAAATTTAGCAATGTAGTATTTGCATATTAAAAAATTTACAACAGGGTTACACAAATATACAAGATCAAGAGCTACACAGGCAATACATAATTAGTCAAAATTTAAACTAATGAATAATATATGTATAAAAGTTAAGCAATACAGCATTTAGATATAAACAAAATTACAGTCAAATGTGTTTGTACAAATTAATTCTTTTTAAAAAATTAAAAACATCATGCAATCTGCCTGAGTCTGTCTGAGTGTATATGGCTTGGTTAGATAGGCAAAAATTTCATTCCTCTCTTTCTCATATAAAATGCTGGCACTCCACCAGAATGTTACAAAGAGTGACATGTGTATTGCATTTTTCCCATATAGGAGGGTCTTCAGCCCTCAGTAAATAAGAATGCATACGATGACTGTGACCTATGTGGAGCCTAGCAAGAACAACTTACTCCCTTCTCTTTATACATTGACTAGAATGCCAATGTTTAATTTCATATTTAATATCATATAATTTGTTTGTCAATGCTTCCCTGCCATGATGACTCCCATTGAGTAATTAGCTTTGATTGTATAAGCTGTCTGTAGTCTGTACATGTTACTGTCAAACAGTACACGGAGAAAGTATGAGCTGATTTAGCAGATGTATCTGCAGCCTAATTTCCCTTAATTCCAATATGGCTGGGAATCCAGCACAACTGAACGTCAAAATTAAGGATTTTCATTTTGGGAAACAGGTGTAGCACCTCATAAAGTACTGGATATGGATTATACATAAGAGAGAAGATAGCCTGTAAAGAGCTCAATGAGTCTGTATAAATTATACACTTTTGGTGGCAGTTTTCTTTTATATGACAAGTGCAAGCTGAATGGCATGTAACTCTGCTGTATAATTACTGCAGTCTGGTGGGATCTGGTTGGAGATAATAATGGCAGGAAACACAGTAGCAGAGCCAACAGAGGTATTAGTTCTTGAAACATCAGTATAGACAAGCAACAAATCAGTGCTGCTCTGTGTGCATTACACAATTGCAGGTAGACAGATGATGGAGTATGAGACTTCTGTAGATGACAAAGTGAAAGGTTGCAGGATGGAGTGCAAACTTATCATGGAGGAATGCTATTATGTTTAGTGTAGGCAATGTTGTCAACATTCATACCAACAGCATGCACAGTCTCACATGCATCCCAAAAGGACATATAGCAGTTTGAAGTGTGTAATATTGAGCTTCCCAATGCAGAGAAAAGACACTAATCCATGTAGGATCATCTGGGAGAGAATTTATCTTTAGGGCACAATTAAGAAACAACTGTTTCTGTTGAAGTGACAGAGCTGGTTCATTTGCTTCAACATAAAGACTTTGAGTGGGTGATGTGCGAAAGGCACCAATAGATATCTGTATACCCTGATGATGGATGGAATCCAACCATTGCAGGTTGCTCTGTCTTGCAGAACCATAAACTTGAGACCCATAATCCAGCTTTGAACGTATGAGTGCAATATAAAAGAAGCAGTAATAATCAATTCCATGAGAATTACAAAGAACAGGCAAGGAGGGTGACTCATTGGTGAGGGTAGCAAAACTGAAGTATGAGCAGCAGTTAGTTAATGAAGTCAAATAAAACCCAAGGGAGTTCTTTCAATGTGTAGCAGATAAAAAAGGAATGATTATGGAAGGATGACATTGATTGGAGAAAATGATATAAGAACAACTACTGCAGAGGATATAGTTGAGATATTTAATGAACAGTTCATAAAGGTCTTTCATTCTTGTGAATGTGATATCATGGGAGAGTTTGAGAGCAGTTGATGAGCAGGAGAGAGTCACTGTAAGTGAGAAAGAGGTATATGGGGAATTGGGCAAACTTGATGTTAATAAGACTATGGGACTTGATATCATCGAGTCCCACAGCCTTATATTATTATTAAGAGAGACCTCCAGGGAGTCAGAGACTCATCGAGGGAGGCCACATACTGCACAAACCTGCTATCATACTTATTCTTGAATTCATTCCCACTGCTTGCACTCACAACATCCAATGGCAATCCATTCCAATCACGAACCACCCTCTGAGAGAAAAATCTAGCCCTTACACCCTTCTTCGTGGTCTTCATTCTCAGCTTCCAAGGATGCCCTCTCATCCTTACCCCATCCTCCATTAATTGAAAAGTGTTAAGAAAGGCTGGTGAGAAAGAGGATCCAGAATTGGGTTGACAACAGTGGTATTATCTTTGATGGACAGCATAGATTTGTTAAAATGAGGTCATGTTTTAGAATCTACTTACATATTACAATAAGGTGATGGCTTCATTGGACAATGGAGATGGTAAGGAGATGGATACACAGTAGTATACTTAGATTTTGGAAAGTCTTTTAATAGATTACTGTATGATAAGTTGATAGTCGCACTAGAGCAAATGGGGTTGGATATTAGACTAGTGGATTATTGAAGATTGGCTATCCGATAGATGTCAGCAAGTTGTGTATGGAAGAGCAATAGCACAGAAGAGGAAAGTCACTAGTGGTGCACCTCAGGGGTCTGTTTTAGGGGCATTGCTGTTTAACTTGTATGTTAATGATGTTGAAGAAGATTAGCATGGGGATATTATACTGTTTGCAGATGATGCAAAGTTGGAACAAACTATAAACAGTAGAGTGTCCTGGCCTTAGAAGAAGACTTGAATAGATTGAGTGAATGGACATGTGAGTGGAGATACCAGTTGCAAAGTGTAAGGTTTTAAAATTTGGGAAAGAAAGTTGAGATGTAGAATTAATGCTTGGTGGGGATATATTGTTTGAGGTGGAGAAAATAAGAGATCTTGGGGTGATAGTGGATAAGGATCTAAAATTTAGAGGACACATTGCCAAAATTGTGAGGACAACACAATGAATTATGGCAATGATGTGGAGGACATTGATTTGTAGAAGTAAGGAAATTCTGGTTAGGCAACATATTGATTATGAGTGCAGATTTGGTCACCTGGTTTTCAAAAGGACAAACAGATGTTGGAATGGGTACAGGGGTAATTGACTAAGGTAGTTTCTGATCTCTGGGATGTTGAATATGAAGAAAGGTTGAGAAGATACAATTTACAGTGTCTAGTGAATAGGAGGAAGAGGGGTGATAAAAGGTTGTTATAGGATTAACATTGAAGAGGTTTTTCATAAAATGGTGGGGGATCAGGGAAGAACAAGAGGTCATCCCAAGCTGTACAAGAAGGGTGTAAACAAAGGAATGAGAAGCAGTTTTTTTTTTGCATGCAGAATTATGGATGATTGGAATGGCTTTTCTGAGAGATTGGTTTCTACAGAGAATTTGAATGCTTAAGGCAAGGTATGATGGACTGTGTGTATGACAAAGGGATCTCCTAGATGAGTCTTTGACTCCATGGCGTCTTAGGATAATAATAATGTTTCTGACATGACAGCCCATCAAAGATTTTTGGAAGCAGAGAGGACTGCCCACAGACCAAAAAAGAAACAACTGTTGATGAAGGCTATGCAGAAAAAGAAGCTCCAATGGTAAAAGTGTAAAAAGATTAGACCGTTGTGAAGTGGAAGATCATATTCTCAGATGAGACCCATTTCTTTGTCCAAGGAGAGCGAGTACCCTATGTCTGCAAATCAGTGGATGAGAAGACTTTTCCCACCCACCTTCAACAAGCTCCTAAACATCTGGTTAAAAAGATGTTCTGGGGTTGTTTTACACATAACAGCCCAGGATCACTTGTGCCTGTTGATAGTATGATGAAAAGAGACCAATACACAAAAAATATTGGAGAAAAACAGAGATCCCACAGATCCAGAAAGACAAAGAACTCATCTTCCAATAGGATCTCGCTCCATGCCACACTTCAAAAAAAGTGAAGAGTTAATCACAACATGAACTCTTAATCATGTTGTGATTAAGAGTTCCTCAAAAATCACAACATCCAATTGCTTCAACGGCTAGTAACTCTCCTGACATTAACCCAATAGAAAATTTGTAGGCCATAGTGAAAAAGAGACTTGGTAAATTAAATTGTGATAAAAAGGATAACTTAATACAATCCATTACAAACATATGGTTTAGAGATGCATAAATAAGAAAAATTCTAAGTTGGTAGAGTCTATGTGCCCAAATGAATTAATGAACTTATCACAAACAGAGGATCACATATAAATTATTAGGTAAAGTTGGAGTTTAATTTTTATACTTATTTTCTTGTGATATTAAAATTTTTCTTTGTGAGTGTTCAGATTAATTTGTTTGCTACTGTACTATCATAGTATCTTGCATATCTCTTAAGGTTATGCATCAGAAATTTGATGAAGAATTCACCAACTTGATACAACTAGAATTCTACCTAAATAAGTTTGTAAACCTACAGGATGCTGATATGCTGGGATAATAATTAGATATTGTATGGAGACCAGACATTTCAAGTCACTTGCAGGAGAATGGACTTAAATTAAACAAGGAAAATTACTGAAATAAAGAGCCAAAAGGCTTCACTTCGGTGATGTAAAAATTATTTAAATTAAGGGGATATTGAATTCCACATTGTTTTAAAGCCGAATAAGAAACTCAAAGATAGGAATCAAATCAAAGAGTTTCATGCCGAATATAGCAAACTATAAAAGATCGGTGAGTCCAAGCGTGAACAAACAGGAGGTAGTGCAATGCCAGGGCAACTCGTTGCAAAGGTGGAGCAAGCTCAGATCACTATTCTTAGTATTTTCTCATAATGTAAACTACAGCTTCTAAGAGATGTTTTACAGTTTCACATTATGAGAGAGGATGGTCACTACCCAGACCAGTTTCAACCTTTTTTGAGGTCTCATCAGTGAGTAGGTAGACCAGATAAATACCAAGGTTATAATGATAAGAGCTTTTGTACCCTACAATACAAGTTGTTAATAAGATGCACACCTATAAATTACTGAAATAAAGAGCCAAAAGGCTTCACTTCGGTGATGTAAAAGTTATTTAAATTAAGGGGATATTGAATCCCACATTTTTTAAAGCCAAATAAGAAACTCAAAGATAGGAATCAAATCAAAGAGTTTCATGCCGAATACAGCAAACTATAAAAGATCAGCGAGTCCAAGTGTAAGCAAACAGGAGGTAGTGCAATGCCAGGGCAACTTGTTGCAAAGGTGGAGCAAGCTCTGCAAGCTCTCATAATTTTCAAGGAAAATTATTTATTATTATTATTAAGAGAAACCTCCAGGGAGTCAGGGACTCATTGAAGGAGGCCATACTATCTGCATGTTCTTGAGTTCATTCACACTACTTACACACACCACATCCAATGGCAATCCATTCCAGAATAATAAATAACCAGATTTCAGAAAAAATCTAGTATAAATAAAATAAAATGTATATGAGTTAAAACCTCATTATTTATTATTCCAGCAAAACTACTCAAAGTGAATCGCATACAAAGGCCATCCATTCCAATCACACACACCACTCTATGGGAGCAAAATCTAGCCCTCAACCCCTTCCTCAACTTCCAAGGATGCATTCTTGTTGTTTCCTCATCCTCCATAAAAGAAAGAATTCCATCTACTGCAATTCTGTATGACCCTTTCAGAAGTTTTAAGTCTCAATGGTATCAATCCTGTTTGCTAGTGTCAAAATCTACAAATTCTCAATCTGTCTTCATAATTAGTATTCCACAATCCCAATATCACTTTTAACACTCTCCTTTGCACTCTCTCCACTGTATCAGATGGACTATGGGCACCAGTGGAGAAAGTGTAAAGGAGAGTGTTAAAAATGATATTGGGATTGTGGAATACTGATTATGAAGACAGATTGAGAATTTGTGATTCTCAATATTTGTGGATGTTTGTGATTGTCCAACTAATCAATTACTATGTGTACTGTTGTGACCTCTGTCCTGGCACAGTATGACCTTTGATGTCTTTGAGCCATAAAAATCAAATTAAAAAAAAATAACCGATCAGTTTGGCAGTTAAACGACTCTTCAAATCTCATCTATGAAGAGGATATCTGTGTCTCTTGTTTACATACTACAGGAGAAGTCCCTTTGATTTTATCATCCTCTGCTGAATACATTGTGGTGTTAGGATGTGTCCAGGTAGAACGACGATAGGCTCTTACCCCCAGGTCACCAGTCAGTACACGTGACATCGTTCTCTGCAAAATGTTCATCTTTTACAACATCACCTTCTGTGTTCTCACAGGATTATGTTGAAATAATGCCTTCACAGTTTGATTATTTCATAGTTTGATACACAAACATCCTATTGATCCTGAATGCTTTTATCATGTTGAAAATAACAGGAGGCTGCATTCCAACCTTCTGAAGTGATATTTCAGCTACAAGGTTCTCATAATTCTCCCCACTATATATTAATCTGTACAGCTAAACAACTCTCTCTCTACTGATAGACATGCGAATGTTGGCTGCACACAGCACTATTAACAGAACCAGGTTCACACAATTCTGTGGGAGGCATAGGGGTGTATAGAAGTTATAACTGCATTTATGGCAAGACTATATATTCTTACAAAGTCGTTTGAAATACTTCGCACAAATGTATTATTCATTATCTTCTCATTTGTCACCATATAAGATTTAACTTTAAAACTAAGAACTTTTATTGTTATGAGACCATAAGTTTTTAACGAAGATAATACAAATTGCCAACCAGTTTCGCTAGCTACTGTCTAGCTTTCTCAAGGCAAATACAAATGTGAAAACTTAAATGAATACAGAAACGTTAGTAACTGTTAAGCAGTTACATTTGATAATTCGCATGGAGTAGCATGCATGAGTTCGAATACTTCAGTCAGAATCTGGTACATGACAACATGTTACATGGTTTTTTGCATTCTGTTGAGCTGAGAGAATTGATGAGATTTTTCCATGTCTTTAAGAATAGCACCCTGATTTCTATTTAAACTGTTGCCTGTGCATAGCACTCTGCTGCTTCTTTGAAAGTTCGGTGTCTGTAGTCATTCTCGATGTAAGGCACAGAACTGTTTTTTCCAGTCTATAATGTGATTGGATGTTGAGAAATGATGAGCTAAACCTGATATAATGATTCTGTTATGATTAACATCCCCAACATGTTCCTTCTGTCTTATTTCCAGACTTCTAGAGGTCTATCCAATGTATGACAGGCCACACGTGCATGGAATTTCATACACTCCAGAATATTTGAAAAATGGGACCTCATCTTTAGGTGATCTTAAGACCTGTCTGATCGTGGTAGTTGGTTTAAAAACCACTCTGATGTTATGAGTTTTTAACATTCTCGCCAATTTCGTGGACACTGAACTAACATATGGAATGACTGCTGTGGACACATATTGGGACTCCGTTTCACGTTGTTGGAGGTTATCTTTAAACAGAAATTTGTTTAAAATGTTTGTAGGGTGTCCATTAAGAAATAGAGTATTCGCTACTTGAGACAGTTCTATATATAGATCTTCTTTTTAAATAAACCCTTGGGCTCTATTAGAAGCATTTGAATGATGGTATGTTTTTGTGACCTATGATGGTTTGGCAAATAATGTAGATATCTTCCCGTATCTGTAGGTTTCTTGTAAATGGACAGTTGGAAATTGTTATCTTCTCTCTTAACCAGTATGTCTAGAAAGGGTAGTTCTTTGTTCTTTTCCAGTTCCATAGTAAATTTGATCTTATTGTGTAGTGAGATGATTTTATTAAGAAACACGAGCAGGTTTTCCATAGTATCCTTCCAAATGATGAACACGTCATCAACATATCTCCACCATATCGAAGGTTTAGGAGAAATGTTGGAAAAATATCATTTTCAAGTTTTTCCATAAACAGGTCAGCACATGGTGGTGACAGGGGGCTGCCTATAGCTAGTCCTTCTAATTGTTTGTATACTATGTCTCGAGGGAAGAGATCCTTTATAATGTTAATAACCTCTTCGACTGGTGCGTTTGTAAATAAGGACAATACATCCAGACTTGCCATAATGTCAGTTTGTGATATTTTGTCTTAATTTTTTTAAGAAATTGTTGAAAGTTTTTAATATAAGTCTCTGTTTGTCTGATTTTCCCTTTCAGTAAATTTGCAAGATGTTTTGCTAGTAGGTAAGTAGGTGAGGATCTTCCATCTACAATTGAACGTAGCAGTACGTCTTCTTTATGTATTTTAGGTGCACCATAATATAGAAGAGGTTGTTAACATTCTAAAGGATCTCTTCCATCAAGACATCACCCAGTTGTTTCATCATTGCCTTAAATCAAATTTCTTTAAAGTTAATGACATAGTATACAAATAATTAGAAGGACTAGCCATGGGAAGCCCCCTGTCACCACCATGTGCTGACCTGTTTATGGAAAAACTTGAAAATGATATTTTTTTCAACATTTCTCCTAAACCTTCGATATGGTGGCGATATGTTGATGACGTGTTCATCATTTGGAAGGATACCACAGAAAACCTACCCATGTTTCTTAATAAAATCAACTCGCTACATAATAAGATCAAATTTACTATGGAACTGGAAAAGAACAAAGAACTACCCTTTCTAGACATACTGGTTAAGAGAGAAGATAACAATTTCCAACTGTCCATTTACAAGAAACCTACAGATACAGGAAGATATCTACATTATTTGCCAAACCATCATAGGTCACAAAAACATACCATCATTCAAATGCTTCTAATAGAGCCCAAGGGTTTATTTAAAAAGAAGATCTATATATAGAACTGTCTCAAGTAGCGAATACTCTATTTCTTAATGGACACCCTACAAACATTTTAAACAAATTTCTGTTTAAAGATAACCTCCAACAACGTGAAACGGAGTCCCAATATGTGTCCACAGCAGTCATTCCATATGTTAGTTCAGTGTCCACGAAATTGGCGAGAATGTTAAAAGCTCATAACATCAGAGTGGTTTTTAAACCAACTACTACAATCAGACAGGTCTTAAGATCACCTAAAGATGAGGTCCCATTTTTCAAATATCCTGGAGTATATGAAATTCCATGCATGTGTGGCCTGTCATACAATGGACAGACCTCCAGAATTCAAAAATAAGACAGAAGGAACATGTTGGGGATGTTAATCATAACAGAATCATTATATCAGGTTCAGCTCATCATTTCTCAACATCTAATCACTATGTAAGGCATAGAACTGGAAAAATAGTTCTATGCCTTACATCGAGAATGACTACAGACACGGAACTTTCAAAGAAACAGCAGTTTCTTTGAAATTTTTTAAGTGCTATGCACAGGCAACAATTTAAATAGAAATCAGGGTGCTATTCTGTACTCTTAAGCACCTCTGAGAGGAAATCTCAGGGGTGCTTAAGAGTCAAAGCTGTATAAGTGAGAGGAGACCTCCACATAGCCTTTAAAGGAATGCGGAGATGTGGTGCACCCTGTTGGGTATCTGCCTGGATACTGAACGAACAAGGATGGGCTGGAAATTTGGGATTTAGACGAACAAATTGTATTCTTATTGGCTTAAACCAAGATATGAAATGATCGTACAACGACAAAATTTCATGCCGGCTGGGGCATCGCCCGGTTAAACAAGCCCCCCCCCCCCCAGCTAAGTGCTTAAGTATTAAGTGTTAAGTGTTCTGGCCCCTCTAGCTAAGTGCTGAAACATTTCCCATGCATCAATTCTAAAAACCTTTTAAGCAACTTAAATGTTTCTATCATATTCCCTCTTTCTCACTTATCAATCAACGTCTGCAATTCACACACCCTCAATCTATCCTCATAGGGAACATTCCACAGACTTCTTACCATTTTGGTTGCTCACCCCTAATCTTCTCCACTGCTTCCTCATTCCCAAGAAATCCAGAGGACCAGACCTGAGCACAGTAATCCAGGTGTGGATGTATCAAGGCTTTATAAAGGAGAATAACAACTTCCTTATCTCTACTTGTTAGTGTGTGTTCTTCAATAGCCAAGTAATCTTATGAGCTACTTCAGCAACTTTAGCAATATGTCCTCTAAACTTTAGCTCTCTGTCCCACCACCACTTCTACCTTCATCTATTTCCTGGAATACAGCTGGAGCATGATAATCAAGAATCAGGAAGGTAGGAGCAGGATCACAGGAGACAGCACATTAAAGGTAATCTGATGTCAGATAGTCTAAAAGGACAAAATATATAATCAGTTCCAACAATGTGGTACACAGCTTGTAATCTATTTATCCCAAAATGCATAACTTGACATTTTTCCATATTAAACTGACGCCCATTATCTTTTGCCTATTTAAATCGATGTCATTTATATGTTGTTTAAATTTAATGACAGTAGAAAAATTGCAACCAACAAAACAGCAGTTTAGCTGGAAGGTAGAGTTGAGAAAGGAGTGTATTTGAAGCTATCTGGCATGAGATAAAGACAAAAGAACAATAAGCTATCATTGCATGGTATTCAACATTAGGAAGATAGAGATGAGATGCCTCAGCAAGAGTTAGCTCAATGGCACAGGCCTAGTAATTATTATAGAGGATTTCAACTATGGGAAGAAGGAAGAAAGGATACATGGGAAAGCAAGAGTGTGTGTGGGGGGGGGGGGATAAAAGAAATTGAATTTATGTAGCTATTGAAAGATAATTATTTAAAAAAGCATATGATGGAGAGCACCCAGAGAATGAGAGTGATGGATAGTATTTGAGGATTTGTCCATAATCGACATAGCCACTTTGCTTCTGATTAGGAAACTAATCATTCTTGACCTGAGAGTTGGCTGAGCATGAAATTTACAGTTGAGAACATAAGAATTATAAGTGGAAATACAGACCTGGTTATCGTGATACCAGGAGGCAGAATAAAGGCTTGTTGGTTACAAAAACTGAATGACAAGCAGAAATGAGGGAACGTAAGAGAAACATAAGTTACTAAAGGGATGGATTTGTAGGATATCTGCTATTCAGTGATATCAGATTATCTTACATAAATTTTTTAGTGACAGCCAATTTTGATAAAATGTATAAATAAAAAGGAAAGGATAACTTTTACTTTTATTATTTATCATGTAGTTAAACCTTCCCAAAATGTATAGAAAAAAAAAAGCTTTTTTTTTTCTCTTCTAACTAGAAATGTTGATATAAGAAATCTTTGTGGGGTGCTTAAGGGTCAAAGCTGTATAACTGAGAGAAAATTTTCACATAGCCTTTAAAGGAATGCAGAGAACTGATCAGGATTTCTGACCTAATGTCCCATCCTCACCTACTCACGGTGCACCACCCTGTTGGTTATCTACCTAGATACTGAACGAACAAGGATGGGCTGGCAATTTGAGATTTAGTCGACCAAATTGTATTCTTATTGGTTTAAACCAAAATACAAAATGATGGTACAACATGACAAAATTTCATGCTGGCTGGGGCATCGCCCAGTTAAACAAGGTCCCCATTGTTTTCATCAGGGAACCAGGGCAAACAGCAAAAAGCCAGCTACTGGAACAAATCCTGTAACACACCCCAACTCAATATCACAAGAGTTCAAGATCGGTATTATCAATATAAGAAGCCTGAATGGCAAAAGAAATGGAGCTAGCTGAGGAATTGCGTAAGTACTAGATCGACATAATAGGGGTCACTGAAACAAAAAGACAAAACTGGTGAGATCTTTCTAAGCAATAAATAGAAACTGCTATATTCAGGCAATAACAATCAGGAAAAAGAAGGAGTAGGTATAGTATTCAACACTAAATACAAAGCAATATTAGGATTTTATTGCCTTGTTGAATAGCAGGCAATATTAGAATGGGGAACTGGGAACTTTCTTTCTGTGGGACCTATGGTCCCACAGAAAGTTCTACTAAGGTAGAAGTGGAGGAATTTTTTGAGGCTTTAGAGAAAGCAACTGACACAATGAAAAAAAGAAAAGTTGGGGATCTAAATCTGTTATTGGGGATCTAAATAGCAGAGTAGGAAATGATTGTCAGGCATACAGATGGGAAAATTGGGAGTAAAGAGCAAAGCTGATAATAATGGCAAATATATGTTGGATTTCTGCTCAAGACATGGACTGGTTATTACTAACACAATGTTCCAACATAAAAATGTGCATAAATTCACATGGAGAGAAGAGGCAAGGAATAAGAAAAATCACATTGACTATGTTATTGTTGATAGTGATGTTTTTTTCTCCCTGGTACAGGACGCTAGAGTGTACAGAGGATTTGAAATTGGAAGTGATCACCATTTAGTCTTCAGCAGGAATAAAATTGAATATCATATCGAAAGGAAGAACATCTAAGAAAGTTTTAAAGCAAATAAAAGTTGAGCAGCTCTCAGATGTGAACTGTAGATTGAAATACACACATTATTTAAGAAAATATGAAAGAGTTTGAGAACAGGAACCAAATCTTGGAGATTGAGTGGCAAGCCCTGAAGAAAACATTGACTGATTCAGCCAGACATACATGTGGTGAGGCTGTCAGCAACAACAGAAAATTAGAACTCCATGGTGGACACAGCAAGTTAAAGAGGCAGTGAAGGAAAAATATTCGGGAGGCTGTTGAAAAAGCTCAGAAATTGGAGGAAAGAGCGCTGTAGAAGGAATTAGAAATTATAAAGGTGACGAATTCATTTTAAAATGAAACACTAAAGGAAAGGTGACAAGAAAACTGGAGAAAAAGATATCCTTGATCATCATCATCAAATTCCTGACATTTACCCTCAAGAGGTGCACATGATATGATGATAGTACCATATGAAAAATTTACATCATTACTAACTTCCTGTCTACAATTTTCCTCCAAATCAATCTGTTACCAGTCAAGGCTCCAACATTGTAAGCTAATACGCATGGATAGGCTTATGTGTTCATCAGACATTTTTGTAATAAATTTCATGGTTTGACTACTATTTCAAAACTGTGATTTTTTTTTTTAACCTAGATGGCGCCATATTACTTTTACTAGCCCCACTGTTACACCGGATTGTGGTTGTTTTGCATTTGTAACAAACTTTGTGTTGTGTGTTCTGAAGATGCTGGATATAATACCAGCGAAATATTAACTTTTAAGTTAATAAATAGTTATTTTCTTAATCATCTGTGTTCATATCAAACTGTGCAATCTATTACAAAAATTGTCAGCTAATGCCTTTTGGTTCCTGTATATAGGGAGTAGGCGAGGCCGTTTTTAAGCCCTATCTAACTTTGTCCTAAGCCCTATCCAACATTGTCAGATCTTATATTTCTATCTTCTAAAGCACTTTTTACTGTATCAATCCACCTATAACTTGCTCTTACTCTGGGCCTTTTCCTGCCAAACTGGCGAGAACACTTGTTTTGCTAATCTTTCCTCTCCCATTCTGTTTAAGTGACCATACCACCTGAGATTAGCTCTGCTAACACATTCCTGGATGCTAACAATGTTAAGTTCTTTCCTAATATCCTTGCTTTTAATATGAAATAGCCATTGATGCCATCTGTTCGTGCATCTAATCTTTCCCAGGACTCTCATATCTGCGGTCTCTAGTCTTTGGTCAAGTGTTTTACTTCTGACCCAGCTCTCAGATCCATAAGTTAAAATTGGTTTGAACACAGTCTTGTATACAGCTAATTTAGTGTTCCGACTAATTTCTTCCTTATTCCATATGAATTTATTCAATTGACTTCCCACGATACCAGCTTTGCTGATTCTGTTGTCTATTTCTATATTTAGTTTACCATCTTCAGTAAAAATCGTGCCTAAGTAGCTGAAATGTTTTACTTGTTCCACAGGTTCTCCATTCACAACACAGTTGACATTTTCAATGATTCTGCCTATTTTCATTGTCTTTTTTAATGCTGAACTTCTTACCACATCTATTACAACAGTTATTCACTTTAGTCAGGGAATCTTGCAGATTTGTAGTGAATTTATTTAGAGGTATAACATTCTGCATAAAGCAAAGAGCTGACATTAACATCTCCAATTTTGATATCAGATTTAATACCACTTTCCTTTATAATGTGATCCATATAGATAATGAATAACAGAGGGGATAATGTACATTCTTGTCTGACACTAGATTTAACATTAAACCATCTTCCTGTACTTCCTTCAATTCTAACCTCACTTACAACTCAAATAGAGGCTAAGTATTGTTTGATATAATGCCCCATTGACACTATACTAGCGTTTTGAATAGCTTCTCTCTTGACACCTTGTCATATGATTTTTCTAGATCTACAAAACTTAAATACAGATCTGTGTTATACTGCCATGATTTCTCAACTATTTGTCGTAAAGTGAAAATCTGATCCTGGCAACCTCTATTTGGTCTGAATCCAGCTTGTTCTTCACGAAGCTTCTCTTCCATAATCCTTCTCAACCATTTCTCAAGTATACTGGCATAAATCTTACCAGGAACACTCAGTAGAGAAATACCTCTGTAATTCTCACACTCAGTTTTAGTTTCCTTTTTATATATGGGTACTATGAGAGCTCAACTCCAATCATCTGGAATTCATCCCTCTGTCCAGGCCGTCTGAACTATGCAGTGCAGCCATTGTAAGACTGCATTGCATAGTTCAGAAAGCCAGGATGTTCAGATATCCATGATGTATGGAGTAATTACGTTGAAAAATTGCTAAATATAACAGTGGTAAAAACACACTGAACAGACATGCAAGCAGGAATAAATATCCATACATGAAGCCATCAATAGCCTGAAATCTGGAAAGACGGCTGGAGTAGATGTTATTCAACGAAAAATGCTCAAGTATGGAGGTATAAAAGTCG